>NC_080044.1:42626751-42745788 GCF_012489685.1 Lotus japonicus
TGCTTGGCGACGGAACAAGTCAACGACGTCACTCTGCTTGGCGACGGGACAAATCAACGACGTCACTCTGCTTGCGACGGAACAAATCAACAACGTCACTCTGCTTGGCGACGGAACAAGTCAACGACGTCACTCTGCTTGGCGACGGGACAAATCAACGACGTCACTCTGCTTGGCGACGGGACAAACCAATGGTATTGCCACTTATAGGCTGGGCACCTCGAGACGGTCGTAACACTGGCCTCGTGTTTAACCATTTCTGCTCGGGCGTCGCTTATCACCTTTGGCTATAGTCAAGACGATACAAACTCTAACATGGTTTGACCATTTCTGCTTGCTATGCCGAACATCAACAGGCACGATGCAACTCTACATGGATGATCGTTACCTCCTGTTGTGCCAGATATAGTCAGGACCGATTCAACTCTGCATGGCTGATCGTTACTTCCTGTTTATACCGAAGTACTCTGCTTGGCACTTCATCGCGTATATGCACGTGTGCAATATGATTATCAAAACCAGAGTCAGTGTCGGTCAATACAACACGACTTGGAGTTAGTGTCGGTCAATACAACACAACTCCCACCACAAAACCCACAAACAAAACCAGAGTCTGTGCCGGTCAATACAACACGACTCGAACAACACTACCAGGAGTACTAGAGTACTCGGTGACTTTCAATCATCACCATAGCTCACCTCAGTGGCTTTCCCCAATTCCAAACTCTCCTAACCCACAACATAAGTCGACTTTTCCCCGCCTTTCGTAAATATTTTCCCCTTCAGTTCTCCTATGCTTAAACGTTAATAAAAATTGTTTCAATTCAAATTAGTCAAGTTATGAGTTTATTTCTCAAAGTCTAAGTTTCCCAAGTCTTTAGTTTTTCAAAGCTCTATCATTCTAAGTTTTCAAAGATCAACCACCCAAAATACATTTCCCGGGGAAAGTCTAAGAATTCCAACATATGGCTAAGTCTCAAACCCCACATTTGGACTTGCCTAGGGTTGTTCATCCAACCCGAAATATCAAAGATCACCAGATCAATGAATCTCCACTCCGAAATTGCGTCAAAACGCTCAATCCAACAAAAGCACAACATCACAAGTATGGAAAAGCATCATAACATCAACTCATCATCAAAAACAACATCAGATAAAACATAAGTCGAATTTATCGACGCCTATCATGCAGTCATAGCTAATATATAGTAAGTTGCCCTAACCTCGAGCAGATCCAGCTTCGCAAATCAAATCTCCTTCACAGGAATGCCTTGAAACTTCCAAAGTTCCTTCAACTGAACCTCGGAGGAAAAACAAAGCAGAATCCACACAAAATCGATTAGTTCGATCGCAATACAATACATAAACGATAGACAAAGCATCAAAGCTTCAGAATACGACAAACGGGTACGAAAGGACAAGTTTTCGAAAACGAAAAACTCCCCCCCCTTAGGAAATAGCCCACGGCCATAAGGAGAAAAGGGCTTCGGCTCTTTTTCTTCGATCAAATCAGTTTACAAGGTAGTTTTAGGGTAAAACTAAGGCAAAGAAACTGTCAGAACAATTTTCGGACAATCGGGTCGAAATACGACTACGCAGGGGCATTTTGGTCCAAAATAAAGGCTCAAAACTTCAAAGTTATCAGTTCTGAAACAAATTTGACAGCAACGATCCTCATGACATCCGTGACAACAAATCCTAAAGGCACGAAGTCAGATTATAGCTTTACGACAATAAAGTTTCGAAATGTGAGACAAAAAGAGTTTTGAGTCAATTTTTCAGATCCTGGGCAACTGAATCGCAATCAGAGTTTACTGACAGAGGTTTTAGACTCAGGGGAACATAAGGAACATAACCCAAGCGAGAAATCAGAGAAATCGGACAATTTTAGAAAAAGCTCAAAACTTAGAGCACAGAAACGACTTCAGAAACTCAGCAGAAACAGAAATCAGAGGCAGGATTCATGATAGTTACCTCGATACCTAGAAGTAGGGACGAACTGCACGAAGATTGGTCAAGTTTTCGCGGAAATCCCCTCCCCCCTTGCTCCCCACGAAATCAGCCACAAATGGAAAGAAAATGAGAGGATTTTGCTTTTTCGCGCTATTTATAGGCGGGTGAAATCGCGGGAAAATGAAAATTTCGCGATTCCGATTTTTGCAGCACGATCACCGAGAAATTCTAAGAGAGATTCTGGCGTCGGAATTCCAGAACTCAAAACAAATATCTAGGATTTGGGAAAAACGATATCGAAAAACTCAAAAGCGGTGTCGGTTAATCTGCCCCGAAAAACTACTTTTTGCTGTGATGCTCAAACGACAAAACTTCCAACTGAAGAAAGTTTGGAAACGTCGAAACAAGTCTGGCAACGCGGACGGAATCTTCTTTAGAAGTCCCGAATAGAAAAGTCTTCATCCATTGCTCGAAAATAGGGTTTCGAAGCAAAGAAATTAGCGTCGGCGGACATCCGAAAAGTGAAACCTATCGTGCGTACAGTCCAGAGTTCCGAAATGAAACGCTGGTCGATGGAAAAATAAAGAGAATCTTTAAATTTTCCCTGAGTTCGAAATCTCACTCAAAACGTTGCTTTAAGAGCGAAATAGCCTATTCTGGACACGCTCGCCCTAAGGCAAGTGTGCAGACGACTCGCACTAACTCCGAAAACAACTACGCAACATTCCTCAAGCAATTCCTGAACTTTCTTCTTCATTAATCTTCCTCAAATATCAAACTCCTGTCACGCTTACACTGATTCTACGCGTGAGTCGGAAACTAGCTTGTTCTGAAAATCCAGGTCTTACAATACTCCCCTCCAAAAAGAAAGTTTCGTCCTCGAAACTCAGAGTTCTGCAAAAAGTTCGGAATACAGTTCCTTGATCTTATTGTCCAATTCTCATGTAGTAGTGCCTGTGTCATTGTTCCTCATAATCTTTACTTAAGCAATCTGCTTTCCCCTTAACTGTTTCACTCTTCTATCCCCACTGCTAACTATCGGCGTCTCAAAAGACAAAACATCATTCAACCTCATGTCGTCTGACTCGATTACATGCGTCAGATCTCTGCTTGAAATGATATCGGTTGGCATTCCGTGCAGTCGCACAACCTTAGCCACTTACTTCTTTACTTTCGGTCGTCCGAAATTCTTCTTAAACTCGGTGCCTCTCTGTCATCATAAAGTAGATACTCAACTTGTCCTCGTGATCTTCATCTACAGTCCATCACTTGTTCGTTCGATAACTCTTAGACGAAACATTGCGTTGGAATCTAATAGTCCATTAACGTCACATCCAACTTCGTAACTATCATCACTCGCACAATGAAATCAATCTCCTACTTAGTCACCATTCGAATTAAAAATCGACTTATGTCCTTATTTCTTGTCCTTCACTAATCTTATCCCCTTCAACATCAAGTTATCAACAACTTATAAGATAATCCTCTTCTTAATATCTAACAATCCATTATTATCGTCTTCTTCCTTAGAACTTCCCTCACTCAAACCTATTTACACTTACTGAAATCCCTAACACTTCGCACGAATCGAGACTTATCCTCTAGAAGATTAAATCATAACTATACCTCAAGGGACTTAACTAGCCATTACATCTTCCGATCCTTCAACATTCTGAGATTTAACTCTTATCGTAACCGCTAACACCACTGAATCTCTTATGTGTACATGAATCTCAGCTTACTAGGTCAACCTTAGCCCTAGGATTCTCATTCAACTTTAGTAAAATTCACTTGTTACTCGTAATATGCATTATCAAAATCCATAAAAAAGTCCCATTGACTCCTATCCTCTACGAAACTCGTCAAAATATAACAACCTCAGGTATTCATCTTAATACTAACACCTTCCTTTCTGTGACTCAATCACCATCTCGTCAATCAACTTCTTAATCTCTCAATCAAATTCTGACAAACTTCGAGTCCTACACCTTAGACAGACATTCATAGATTTAGAACCTACACCTTCACCAAGTTTGGTCCTCTAATAACATTTAATCCTTCAATACTTCTTAAATGAATATCCGTTCCTTAAAACTATAACTCCTTCACTTACCCAAACGACCTGATAAGTGTCGTCATGCTTCCACACTCACCACTTGATCCTGCTATCCATAATCATAACTTATTATGCTAACATCATTCAAATCTTATCACATAGTCATGATGTCCGCAACCTCATAATCAACATCAATCGATCACCAACCTTAACACTCCACACAACCCAGAATTCCCTTACTTCAAGATCTCTCTTATACTACACCTCAATGGTCTTAACCCGAAACTCACCTTCAGGTCTTCAATCTTCTAAGATTCAACTCCTATTGTCACACCTACAACCATAAGATCTCCTACTCGTACGTGATTCTCGGCTCTCAAGATTCAATCTTAACCCTAAGATTTCAATCCAACTTAGTAAATCTCACTTAGTAATCTCAGCATATTTCCTTGGAATCCATATCACCAACCTCAAGTATTCAACTTATGCTAAAACTTTCTTTCTCCAACTTAATCATTAATTCAACACTTTTCAAGTGAAAATTCATCTCTTAAGACTATAATGTCTCCACATATTAATCCAACGCTTAGCAAAACTTATTCCTCGAACTCGACTATAACAATCTAGTTCAGAGTTAATTCTTCTCAATCTCGCTACCATCAAACAATCATCTATAACCGGATATTAAATCCAACCTATCTAATCTCTAATAATCCCACGTCAGAAATCACATAACCTATGACTTCATAACTTCCGAGAAAATACTTAAAGATTTTCCAACATCAATTCTATTGGCTTAGTCTACCTCTACTTGGAGTAATCACACGAACTAACCAATCAATGTCTATACGAAAATCATCAACTTCCAAAGGTTCAAATCTTAATCTTGTACAATCAAATGCTTAACACGAACTTTCCTCCCAAATCCGACTAATCCTCAATCAATTCAAATTCATCTTACCCGTCCTTCTATCAAAGTCCATAACCAGCTGTGATTCCGAATATCACCCCCTCAATATTAGGTTGATCAGGCCTAATACATCGAAGGTGGAAATTTAGAAAAACCCACTGGAACAGACAATGAGATCCTAACATCCAGTAACCACAATTATCCTGATATCAAGTTCCTAACGATTCCGCTACGGAACCACACACCCTCAAACCATGTAAAAGATTAATCCTTCCTCGTCAATTGAGTCAAAGGTCCAACAATCTTGGCAAATCCCTCAATGAAGCGTCTATAATATCCAGCTAAATCCACAGAACTTCTGATCTCTGTCACCATCTTCGGTTGCTCCCAAGCCAAAACAGTCTCCACTTTCGCCGGATCCCCAGCTATGCCCTCCTTCGAGATAGCATGGCCTAAGAAATTGACTTCCTCCAGCCAGAATTCACACTTGAAAGGGTTCGCATACAGCTTTTTCTCTCTCAACAATTGTAAAACTTGGCGCAAATGTCCTTCATGTTTATTCGCGTCCTTCGAATAGATCAATATGTCCTCAATAAACACCACCACACGCCGATCTAAGAACTCCTGAAAGATGCGGTTCATGTAATCCATGAAAACAGCAGGTACATTCGTCACTCCAAACGGCATCACTAGGTACTCGTAGTGTCCTTAACGTGTCCTGAAAGCAGTCTTCGGTATATCCTCAATCTTCACTCTGATCCGACGATAGCCTGACCTCAAATCTATCTTGGAAAATACGGTAGCCCCTCGTAGTTGGTCCATCAAATCATCTATCCTCGGCAACGGGTATCTGTTCTTGATCGTTGCCTTGTTCAATTGTCGATAATCCACCCACGATCTCGACCTTCCGTCCTTCTTCTTGACTAAAAGCACTGGCGCTCCCCATGGTGAAACACTCGGTCGAATGAATCCCTTTTGCCGAAAGATCCTCTAACGACTCTGCTTCAAAACTAAACGCCCTAAAATCCTACGATTCGTACCCATAAGGAATTTCCCTGAGATCCTAGCTTCCTTATCAACGCCTCGGTAAAACAACTCCCTAGCTCCGCGTGCTATTCTAGATCTCGTGTAACCTCTATAGTTAAATCACGAGCAACTTCGAATAAGGTCCTACTAGGGATAATAATCATAGGATCATAGTCTAGGTAGTAAATACAAGTTAGGCGCGTCACACTCGCTTGAATATAAAAGAGTAAGTTATTCTAGAATACGAGAACAGTTAAAATATTACCATCGTTCCCACGTTCTTCCTCGTTCGACTCCTCAACTCTTGCTCCTCCCTTGATATGAATCCTTTCCTCTGTAGCAAGTTGTTTTCCTTTCCCAACATTCCCTGATGATTCGCCCCTGAGTGCCTTGCAATCTTGGGAGAAATGTCCCGGTTGGTTGCAATTGAAGCATAGACTTTCTTTGGTCTTGCAGTTCACAGCTAGATGCCCCACTCGGTTACACTTGAAGCATCTCCGTCCAATCACTGAGCATTTGTTAGCAAAATGCCCAAACTTTCTGCAACGAGTACATGTCACTCCTTTGTCACCAACTGGCTTCCCCCCCAGTATCAGCAGTCGTCGATTTGTACTCTCTTGAGATAAGATTTCTTCCCTCGGAACGCTGATATGGTCCCCACTTATGGTAACTCTTCCTTCCGTTGTAGCCTTGGGAACCTGACCTCATTGGTCCCCCAGCTCCAGTTCGGTTCATTCCTCTTTGTTGATACATTGCTGTCGCCATCAGTCGTTGATGATGCTCACGTGTAGCCTCCGCCATCCGGTTAAGATCCACCATCCTATATCCCATCGAACGTCCGATTAGTACTAACCATACGGTAGCACTAGACAAACCACTCAATCCGATTGAGTAGTAACGCAAGCAATTAGAGCGAAAATCGCTCTGCAGACAATCAATTTTCACTCTTTGCAGAGTCACACAACCTAGCACAGAAGACCTATTCCCCAGAGACTCCCGAAAGACTCGACTAAGCTCTGATACCACAATGTAACACCCCGATTTCCAGGTGTCACTTTAGTAACCAAAAATAGACTTTACGCTGAAAACAGGTAATTTTTTCGTTTGATACCTTTTAAATCAAGCAATAGAAAATAAAGACAAAACCCAACCAACACACAAATATTTACACATGTACAGCCTCAGCTGCACTCCCATGTCACGCGCACTCGCAGTGACTCCAAAGTAGTGTGCCCGTAGGCAAATAGTTACATATCCAGATGTGTGAGTGAGAAAATCATAATTACAAACCACTAGGAGGAAGTCGGCCTCAAAATGGCCTAAGCAAAGACCCCTATGGTCCGACTGACTCACTGTGATCCCTCAGTAAGAGGACCACACAAAAGCCATGCGTCGGGAACCTACCCTGTCCCAAAATATGAATGACGAATCAGAGCTATTACAGTAACAACTAACTCAAAAGGCTCTAACCACCCATAACCCACACTACTATCATCGACCCTCCCTCGAACAGTCATGAAGTCCGGGTCCTCGTCGAAAGCTTCAGTAATAGTCGTTCCGCTCCGGGTCTTTCCCGCACAACGAATCATCACGAACCGGCTGACGGACGCCTGGCAGCAGGCCGACCGCCCAAGCACAAACATACAAACAAAGCCAAGGCGCTAGGGTCAACTTACAGAATACAATAGATATACAATCAACATGCGATAAAAGGGGTATATATATATATATGTTGTATATATACATATAAGTTATGTATTGCCTACCCTAAGGTATATACATAGCATGTTATCGAATCTCTTACACAATTCAATCACCAAAACACGTAACAATGTTAATCAACATCAAATCATAATAAGATGCATTGTGTCACTGCAGAATATGCTGACACAAACCCGAATAACGTCACTCTGCTTGGCGACGGAACAAATCAACAACGTCACTCTGCTTGGCGACGGAACAAGTCAACGACGTCACTCTGCTTGGCGACGGGACAAATCAACGACGTCACTCTGCTTGGCGACGGAACAAATCAACAACGTCACTCTGCTTCGCGACGGAACAAGTCAACGACGTCACTCTGCTTGGCGACGGGACAAATCAACGACGTCACTCTGCTTGGCGACGGAACAAATCAACAACGTCACTCTGCTTGGCGACGGAACAAGTCAACGACGTCACTCTGCTTGGCGACGGGACAAATCAACGACGTCACTCTGCTTGGCGACGGGACAAACCAATGGTATTGCCACTTATAGGCTGGGCACCTCGAGACGGTCGTAACACTGGCCTCGTGTTTAACCATTTCTGCTCGGGCGTCGCTTATCACCTTTGGCTATAGTCAAGACGATACAAACTCTACATGGTTTGACCATTTCTGCTTGCTATGCCGAACATCAACAGGCACGATGCAACTCTACATGGATGATCGTTACCTCCTGTTGTGCCAGATATAGTCAGGACCGATTCAACTCTGCATGGCTGATCGTTACTTCCTGTTATACCGAAGTACTCTGCTTGGCACTTCATCGCGTATATGCACGTGTGCAATATGATTATCAAAACCAGAGTCAGTGTCGGTCAATACAACACGACTTGGAGTTAGTGTCGGTCAATACAACACAACTCCCACCACAAAACCCACAAACAAAACCCAGAGTCTGTGCCGGTCAATACAACACGACTCGAACAACACTACCAGGAGTACTAGAGTACTCGGTGACTTTCAATCATCACCATAGCTCACCTCAGTGGCTTTCCCCAATTCCAAACTCTCCTAACCCACAACATAAGTCGACTTTTCCCCGCCTTTCGTAAATATTTTCCCCTTCAGTTCTCCTATGCTTAAACGTTAATAAAAATTGTTTCAATTCAAATTAGTCAAGTTATGAGTTTATTTCTCAAAGTCTAAGTTTCCCAAGTCTTTAGTTTTTCAAAGCTCTATCATTCTAAGTTTTCAAAGATCAACCACCCAAAATACATTTCCCGGGGAAAGTCTAAGAATTCCAACATATGGCTAAGTCTCAAACCCCACATTTGGACTTGCCTAGGGTTGTTCATCCAACCCGAAATATCAAAGATCACCAGATCAATGAATCTCCACTCCGAAATTGCGTCAAAACGCTCAATCCAACAAAAGCACAACATCACAAGTATGGAAAAGCATCATAACATCAACTCATCATCAAAAACAACATCAGATAAAACATAAGTCGAATTTATCGACGCCTATCATGCAGTCATAGCTAATATATAGTAAGTTGCCCTAACCTCGAGCAGATCCAGCTTCGCAAATCAAATCTCCTTCACAGGAATGCCTTGAAACTTCCAAAGTTCCTTCAACTGAACCTCGGAGGAAAAACAAAGCAGAATCCACACAAAATCGATTAGTTCGATCGCAATACAATACATAAACGATAGACAAAGCATCAAAGCTTCAGAATACGACAAACGGGTACGAAAGGACAAGTTTTCGAAAACGAAAAACTCCCCCCCCTTAGGAAATAGCCCACGGCCATAAGGAGAAAAGGGCTTCGGCTCTTTTTCTTCGATCAAATCAGTTTACAAGGTAGTTTTAGGGTAAAACTAAGGCAAAGAAACTGTCAGAACAATTTTCGGACAATCGGGTCGAAATACGACTACGCAGGGGCATTTTGGTCCAAAATAAAGGCTCAAAACTTCAAAGTTATCAGTTCTGAAAACAAATTTGACAGCAACGATCCTCATGACATCCGTGACAACAAATCCTAAAGGCACGAAGTCAGATTATAGCTTTACGACAATAAAGTTTCGAAATGTGAGACAAAAAGAGTTTTGAGTCAATTTTTCAGATCCTGGGCAACTGAATCGCAATCAGAGTTTACTGACAGAGGTTTTAGACTCAGGGGAACATAAGGAACATAACCCAAGCGAGAAATCAGAGAAATCGGACAATTTTAGAAAAAGCTCAAAACTTAGAGCACAGAAACGACTTCAGAAACTCAGCAGAAACAGAAATCAGAGGCAGGATTCATGATAGTTACCTCGATACCTAGAAGTAGGGACGAACTGCACGAAGATTGGTCAAGTTTTCGCGGAAATCCCCTCCCCCCTTGCTCCCCACGAAATCAGCCACAAATGGAAAGAAAATGAGAGGATTTTGCTTTTTCGCGCTATTTATAGGCGGGTGAAATCGCGGGAAAATGAAAATTTCGCGATTCCGATTTTTGCAGCACGATCACCGAGAAATTCTAAGAGAGATTCTGGCGTCGGAATTCCAGAACTCAAAACAAATATCTAGGATTTGGGAAAAACGATATCGAAAAACTCAAAAGCGGTGTCGGTTAATCTGCCCCGAAAAACTACTTTTTGCTGTGATGCTCAAACGACAAAACTTCCAACTGAAGAAAGTTTGGAAACGTCGAAACAAGTCTGGCAACGCGGACGGAATCTTCTTTAGAAGTCCCGAATAGAAAAAGTCTTCATCCATTGCTCGAAAATAGGGTTTCGAAGCAAAGAAATTAGCGTCGGCGGACATCCGAAAAGTGAAACCTATCGTGCGTACAGTCCAGAGTTCCGAAATGAAACGCTGGTCGATGGAAAAATAAAGAGAATCTTTAAATTTTCCCTGAGTTCGAAATCTCACTCAAAACGTTGCTTTAAGAGCGAAATAGCCTATTCTGGACACGCTCGCCCTAAGGCAAGTGTGCAGACGACTCGCACTAACTCCGAAAACAACTACGCAACATTCCTCAAGCAATTCCTGAACTTTCTTCTTCATTAATCTTCCTCAAATATCAAACTCCTGTCACGCTTACACTGATTCTACGCGTGAGTCGGAAACTAGCTTGTTCTGAAAATCCAGGTCTTACAAAAACAAACTACCCAAAACCCACCCAAAGGCCGCGAGTTTGCTAAGGAGAGGAGGAGAAGAGATTTTGTTCAATCCTTGCTTGATCGTTGATTAATCAGTTGCTGCTTCAAGGTTTCGAGGTATAGTCGCTAATCCTTACCTCTGATCGCTTTTTCCATAGCTTTTCTGTAGAGTTTTCTGAGCGGATAGTTTATGGGTTTTTGCAAAACTATCCTGAATCTTTCATTTCTGATTCTAAACCTCTTCTATATGTGCCCAAGATCACTTCTGCCGGATTAGATTTTCCGTTATGTCGCCGGAATTCCGCCGGAATCAATTCTAGCCTAAAATACCCATTTATGTAGTTTTTGAGTAAAGTTCCAACCTTTAGGCTGAAAACTATCGCCTTAGCTTAGTGCTAGTAGGATTAGTTGTCATAAACGTCGTTGGTGACGTCCCTGCAAAATTTTATTTTTGGGATTTCAGTTTTGAAAATCCTAAGTTAAAAATCATGACCAAAATACCCCTGCGACAGTTTTTGATCCGATAATTTTTCCGAGTTCAGAATACCCTTAGTTACGGCTTATGAAAGCATAGGAACCAAGTTTGATCGAAGAAAAATCGAGCCCCTTAATTGTGAAAAGTGGCCGAGCCTATTAGAGGGGGGAGGAGGAAATTTCCTTTTCCGAAAACTTGTCTTTTCGCGCTAGATTATCGTACCTTAGAGTATAGATTACTTCAAGTAACCTTAGTAAGTATCGATAGCTTAGTTTCCGATAGATTCTGATAGTATTCTGTGGTTTCATTGTAAAGGTGCTTTTGAGGATTTCTCTGAGGAACAACACTTTGAGTGCGAGGAAGCGCTTGACGATCATACTGGAGAACCTTCAGGTGAGGGCTTCTCACTGAATCTCTAGTTAATGCTTAGGGTCGATGTTTCGACATTGTTTACTGTTTATGCACTGAGATTGTGTGTGATTGAAAATGTTTTCTGAGGCTTCGGCTGACAATGTAGATGATTCATCTACTGAATGTTTTTGAAGATTGACTTACATGCTATGTGCTATGTGGGTAATCTAGGATGTGTGGTGCATGCTTTATATGCTAAGTGCTAAGTGTTTATGTTGAGATTTCTTGATATATGACATGTTGTTGATTGTGATGATTTAAATATGCTTTACACTGGAAATCTGAGATTCTGAATGGTGAGAATAGCGGGCAGGTCATGCCGATTTTATTTTGAGAGTTTTGAGAAAGTTTGATAGGACGAACGAGGTTCGGGCCTTAATCTGTTTAGTGGATCGAGACATCCTCTGGAAGCGGCTTGGGATTGGGAGATCCTGCAAATGTATAAGACTTGCGATAAGACAAAAGGGAATCTATTTTATAAAGAAAATTCATAAGACCTTAAATAACCTCAAAATCTTTAAGTAATGATAACAACCTCGAAGGAAGGCATTGGAAGTCAAATCATAGTTTTGGAAAAGCGAGGAGTGTCGTCGGACCCAAGTGTTGAGGAGTTTGGTGAGTTCTGAGTATGTTGGTACTCCTTCGCTCGTTGAGCAGTTTGTTAGCCATCCAAGGGATGAGCCGAGAAGCTTCACTGAGGCGTGAGACCTTGTGAATGCATGATACTCCACTAAGGCGTGAGACCTTGTGGAAAGCATGGAACTCCACTGAGGCGTGAGACCTTGTGAGAGCATGAAACTTCACTGAAGCGTGAGACTTCGTGCAAGTGTGTAAATTCACTGAGGCGTGAGACCTTGTGAAAGCATAAAACTTCACTGAAGCGTGAGACTTTGTGAATGTGTGAGACTCCACTGAAGCGTGAGACTTCGTGTGAGCATTGATGACTCGAAGAGTTATCGTGAGTGGTTGCACTCATTTTATGATTAATGTACTTTGTCGCAGAATCGACTTTTACCTTTGGGTAAGCTTTTAGAAACTTTAATTTACCTAGAACACGTGGCGACGTGTCGAGTAAGGTCGGAGACGTTGTTTGGCAAATCACATTGCACTCATGCATACATAGGAGGTTAATACACGGCGTGATACCGGACCTCGGAAAATTGGAGGTTAATACACGGCGTGATACCGGACCTTGGTGGATTGGAGGTTAATACACGGCGTGATACCGGACCTCGGTGGATTCCAAAATGGTCATAAGACCCGGATTTCCGCGTAAGAGCGCTATTAGGCGACTCTTAGTAGCAGACCGAAATGGCAGGCCTTCGGGTTTTATGCTGATCTGACTACATGATGATGTTGGAGTAAGAGGCATCACGGGCCGAAATGGCACCACCGTGGCTGGTGAAGGGCTGATCCGATGATGTCCATCCGTTCCGGATTGCATATTGGTTGACTGGGTTAACCTGCATATCATTTCATGCAACATGCATACTGACATAGTTGATGAGTGTGTTTGATACTTGTTAGTTCTACTTGATGCATGTTAACTGTGATTTACAGTCGTTATATTCTTTGTGGAAATATGCAACCCTAGGACGTTATCCCTAGTTATAAGCCTAAGTGGCTATTATCTTATTTATATTTATTGGTGCTATTATTTACATAATTCTTTGGAGTTGACCCTCGCGTCTTCTGTGTGTGCTTTGGCGAACAAACGCCCTTTGTGAGATGTCTTTGGCGGGCTGATTCATGATGGTTCATCCTTCGGGAGGAACTAGGGTTGAGATGCGGGAACTGGAGCGTATCGCGGTAGCGAGAGGAGGACGGATGGTGTACATAGACTAGGTCGTTCTGGATTCAGATTCGGGCGACGATCATGCTAGCATGTAGGTTTTAGTTCTGGTGTGAGCTCCTCGAGATGGGATTAGTGTAGGAGTAGAGTCTTAGCTCTGAACATCATTTGTTTTCTTTGGGGACAGGGTAGTTTCCCACCTATAGCTTTTTGTGTGGTTCTTTACGAGAATCACAGAGAGTTGGTTGGACTTAGGAGGTCTTGCTTCAGGCCGATGGGCCAGCTTATTCTCAGTTTTGAGGGATAGTGTTGCGGACACTTACCTTTAGATTTGGTTTGTACATTTTGCCTTCGGGCGTTACACTTTTCTTTCCGTCACTGGAGGTTTACTCGTGACGAGGTTACTTACAGCGGAGGCTGTTTATATATTGTATATTAGCTCTATTGCTTTTCGCTTTTGGGTTTTATTTAATTCAGTCTTGTCTTAGTTATTATTATAAAAAAAAAATATTCACGTTTTTCCGCATTAAGTTTATTTTGGTTACTAAAGTGACGCCACCGAAATCGGGGTGTTACAGCCCTGGCCTCAGAAGACGCCCGAGTTTCCGCCTCCGCGATAGCCCTGTCTTTCGCTTCGAGTTGGGTTCTTACCGCGGTTAGGGCTTCGTCCGATGCCGCCAAGTCACTACGCAAGGACGCAAGTTCCTTACCTTTGGCGTCACAAGCTGCCTTGCTCGCAGCAATCGCCTCAGCCCTCGCCTCTACGCAAGGACGCTCATCCTCTAGTTCATCCACTTTCCCTTCGTATGCGAGTAAGTCCTCCTCGTGGTGGTTCATCTCGATACCCAGGTTGTTCAGATTGATTACCTAGGTCGTCACCAGGGTTAGCAGCCTGTCACACTCGTTGTACGCCTTGAGCGTGGCAAGACGATAATTCTCCGCTTTCTATCGGAGCTCCTCCACTTCAGCGGCAGAAGCCGAATCTTGTGATAGCTTGGCAAAGAGGCACCCCGCGCGGAGGAGGCTCGAAATGGCTTCTTGTGCCATGCCATCAAGATCGGGATTTTCAACATCTTTCAAACCACTGAAGAAAGGATCAGACAACATAAATTTGATGGGGGTGGGTTGCTGGTCCAAGTGGGAGCTTTCATTTCCCTCGGTGGCCAGGCGGCTAGGAGCAGGAGAAGAGTGGTGAGGGGATGGCAGGGCGACGGGAGCCTGATCCTCGTCGTCGCGACTCATCTGATGAACGGGCGAAGCCCGGGGTGAGTCCATTTCGGCTTGTTGAGTCGGATGGTCTGGTTGGAGAGCGACAGGAACGAAATCCTCAGTTGCACCCTGGCTATCGAAAGTTTCCTTAGGGGGGAGCGGAGTCCCTACCCCGTCTTCAGGGTTTGGCCCGTCCTTTCCAATTGGTCTCCGGCGAGGAATGGCTGTCTCGCCGGTTTTATTTTTCTTGATCTTCTTTTTCTTCTTCTTCTCTAACGAAGGAATCGCGGCTCCGCCCCCTCCGTCCTCGTCGGTCTCAGCCTTTTTGGATTTAGGGGATTTCTTTGAAGGGGAGGGGTGAGCAGCATCATCAATAACACCCAACGCTGCCCCACTAGACTTAGGGAGGACGACGGCACCTGGTGTTGGCTCGCCGGATTCAGGAGCGACAGTGCTTGGTATTGCCTCGCCAGCCTTAAGGAGAGCAATGCTGCTTGTGGCTCCCGACGTTGGCTCAATGGACGTTTTGACCCGCTTTCTGGGAAGAGGAACGGAGGCCTCAGCACCGGCATCCCCAGTAGCACGTCTTCTCTTACCTCCACTAGCATTGAAAGTGGGGGGAAATTTGATCACCTTGGCAGTGAGAGCACGCTCCAATTCAGCCTTGGTACACTTTATTTCCCCTGAGAGAAGCAAGAAAAACATATGAGTAAGTGATAAACTCTACAGGGAGTGTATAATGTTGCAGCAAAAGAGGACAATCTAACCTAGGAATGAATCAAGGGTGTTCTTGCGGGCGGCTTCAAGCAGTTGAGACAATTCGAGAACAGGAAGGCTGGCAAGAAAGCTAAGGATGACTTTATCTTCATCACTCAGCGATGCGTCCGGCGGCGGCGGAACGACGCGGGGGGCTTTGGTCCAGTAGAAAGGGAACTGAGCAGTCCCGTCCAGAAGGGTGAAGGCTTCAGGATACGTGGGGTGCACGACATTTGGCTCCACGTCGTAGAGGTAGAAGAAGTTGTCAACATTTGGCTCAATGCCGACAGCACTACACAGGATCTCGAAACACCGGGCGAAGGCCCAGGCGTTTTGATGAAGTTGGCACGGAGCCACATTGATCTCCCCCATAACTTGTCAAAGAAAAGGAGAAAAGGGTAGCTTGATTCCCAGGTCGAGGAACAAATATTCGTAAACATAGAAGAAATGGGGTCTCTTTACCCCATGATCAACCGTACGGTGCTTCCAAGGCGGGCGGTTGCCTGGGCACTTCCCGGTGACAAGAACGTCCTCAAGGAGTTTCTCGTAGTAGAGCCCGCCGGCTTGGCGAGTCGTTTCAATGACGGAGTCGTCAGAGGTCTGCTCAGAAGGCTGACAAACGGCCTCCTGGACGGGGGTCTGGTCCGTGGGCTCTGGAAGGGTGGCAAACACCCGGAGCCAAAAGGCTTCGATGTCCTCGTCGCTGAGGGGAAGTCCTCCGGAAGGGGGAAGGGCAACTGGGGACGGAGATGCAGGAGCGGTGCTCTGAGAACGGGAGTTTTTCTTAGAACGGTGTTGGGAAGTAATTTTCGCTAAAGGCAAAGTATGAACAAGGATGGGAAAGGGCGCAAAGTTGTTAGCCCTTTGGCAGGATATGAGGATTCCAAAAGTGGCGAATGGAGAGGTTAAGAGAAATTGCGGTTTGGATCATGGCCGCGTGTGGAGAATTGTGGGAGACCGTGTCCCGTATTGACAAAAAGAAATGATTACTTTTGAAAAGTAATGTGGATTTTGGGGAGTGGAAACGGCGCATTAAATGGGAGTTACAACGGCTGAAGCCGATTGGTTTAAAATTCAAATTAGCAGGCTTTATCATGATTTGAGGGGACGTTTCGAGGACAGCAGTTGGGATTCTGCAGATTCGCTGGCCTTTGCACTTCTTCAATACATTACAAGTGGCTTACACGCGTCAGGCAACCATGATTCACGGCGATCACAACTGGAATAGGGTGAGAGAACCAAGCTCCGTCGCCACAAGCCTACCTGTGGACTCGGAGGGGCTCGTGAAGGGAGTCAGAAATTAGCTTTAGCTTTACTTAGTATGCCATGTTGGCAATCATTCTTGATCACTAAGCTTTGACATTAGTTGGTTTCTCTCATACTGGACGCCTCAATTATTAAGACACTCTTAGCCCTCATGCTTCGAGCTCGGTGTCTTGTGGACTTGTGGACTGGGCGACACCAGGGGGCCCTCGCCCAGGGGTGCTTGTCCCAGGGCAGTGAGTGAACCAGGGAGTTTGGGCCTCCCCTAAGAGGCCCAACTGGCCCACTAAGAGCGTTTAGGGGCGTTAGGCCCAACCCCAAGCCTATAAATAGGGGCGGTTACCAATTGTAAGGACACTTAGCTCATTTGAGTAATAACAAACTTGAAATTCAGTTACATTCTCTCTCTAAGCGGTTACATTCTATCTCTCTCTAGATTCTCACATTGCAATCCCACCACTCTAGGTACCATACATCACTTCTCTGTTCTTGGCTAGAACACTGGCTCTGAAGACCAAGTGCTTCTACTCTAAAGATTGGAAGTTCTGAAGTGAACGGGCCAGATGCTGAAGACTTGAAGTTCTGAAGATCCAAGCATCCTTGTGACTATGATTAGAAGCTTCACAAGTTCCAATATGAAGCGCATATGAAGATCAGAAGTCAAAGGCAAGGGCCACTATCAAATAGTACGAGCGCAGTGTACTATCCTGACTAGCCTGCCTAACGAGGATCAATCATTGTACTATCTGGAAATTCCATAAGTACCCTCCAACGGATAGAATTTCATAACGGAAAAATCACTCAAGGCTTGGAATATATAAAGGCTGAAGAAAGGAAGAAAATGCTAAGAAACTTATTGCATACAATCTACACTCAGCGAATACCTTAGCAATTATTTTCTTCATTGTTCTAAATCTGTTTACACCTTGCTTGTTTTAGAAGCACTCTTTGTAAACACAAACCTTGATCATATTATTTGTATTCCTTAAGGGACTGGGTAGGTCAGATTCCTTGAGAAGACTAAGACTTGTGTGTCTTAGTGGTTGCTAGTTTTTAGGTGTGTTCACTTAGCAAGTTGTGCTAGTGCAGTTGTAACAACCTTTGATTAGTGGATTACCTTCATTCGACGAAGGAATAAATAACCTTAACGGGTGGACGGGATTAGCTTGAGGATTTGTTCAAGTGAACCAGGATAAAATCCTTGTGTGCTTCTCTTTACTCTTTGCTCCCTTATCTTTGATACCGAGATATTTACGTGAAAATTCAAAAGGAAACGATTTTATTGCAAAACCCATTCAAACCCCCCCGTTTCTAGTGTTTTTCATACCTTCAATATCTAATGCTTACTGGATAAAAGATACTAATAATAAAATCTAATACTAACTAGGTAACCCCTTGTACCCATCGAGAGTGAATCTTTAGGGCCAAATGATAAATCTAATTTGAAAATTTGGGGCCAAACGATGAATCTATCCTCTTTTACCATCGAGAGTGTCGTTTCTGAATTTCCTCCATTGACGGAATGAGGACCACCACCCCTGTTCCATCTTCCTCTTGTTTTACTGTCGTCTCTAATTTACCCATTGTTTCAAGAGTGGGTTTCGGAATTTCCTCCGCCATTGATGCAGACTCCAATTCCTTTCGCCACTCTTCCTTTGTTACTCGATTTTCTTTCGCCACTTCAAGATTGAATTGCTGCACCTTAGAGGTTAAATCCTCCTCTGTTTCAGACGCTTGTCCTCTTCTACAGTGTCCATTTTTCTCATCGATGTTGCTGTCGTTGTTCGCTCAGCCTCTTTTGGGATTTCCAATTCACTTCTCTCTTGTTCCTTTTCTTTCTTTGTTCATCGAGTTCTGTCCACCGTTCTTTAATCAACTATTCTTGCTTTTTGAACTCGGTGTTCTCAATCATCCAATCTCTCATAAGTGTGCATATTTCCTCCTTCTCTTGCGGTGCCAATGAACACCCTCTGAAATCCTCTTTCTTTTTACTTCCCATTTGCTCCATATGTTGTTACGCTAGAGTTTTCTTGGCCAGGGCACCTGAATCTGTGCTCTGATACCAATTATAGAACCCAACCAACTATGATATTATTCAATGGTAAAACCCTAATTCCGAAATAGGAATTGGGGGTAAGATACAAGGAAAGGGATCCCAAACACCCTCCCTAGAACCAGAGACACCCAACACTCTCTAAACCCTAATTCCAAAGTGCATACAAAGATACTCAATAGTCTCTCTAACTCACTTATTTATACTCACTCTCTAATTATGCTAAACCTAATAAAATATTATAATAAAATATAAAATATAATGCTGACTGGATAAAAGATACTAATAATAAAATCTAATACTAATTAGCTAATCCCATGTACCTATCAGTTGCTTGCAGGAAAAAGTTTTGGAGTGAAGATGAGATAATAATGTAGAAAACTATGCCTCAGGATTTAGTACATTCCTTTTTAATAATGTAGCCTGACTTATGGACTAAACTTGCAGATATAGTGAAGAGAGCATATGTTTAAACTGAGCTCATAACCACATTTGAGCTCAGAACCATATATGTGTGACACCTCTTACGTTGTTGTCACAAAACTCACTAGAAAAATAAATAATCATTCGAAGTAGTGTGATGTTTTCTCAGACATGAAATCCAATTATAAAGCAGAAAGAAACGAATATCCCAATAAAAAATTGAATAGAGAATATGAGAAGCTTTTTTTTTTTGTGATGTTGTTTGATTCTTAAAAAGATAAATCCATCAAAAAAGTAGTATCTCAATGTAACATTTTCCTTGACTATTGAATTGATGTCAACCCGTCAAGAAGGCTTTGTCATGTTCAATCTAAAAAAATTATATAGAAAAGGGAAATAGGATAAAATCATGGTGACTACATTATCTTAGGATTCAAAAGGCTTAGTGCTCGGTGTTAAAATAACATTGTTAGCCTTAGAACAAAACAAACAGTAACTATGAATTAGAATTCTTCTCTCTTTCTTTAATTTAGCGAAACCAAAATAAAGAGGACTTTCATTAAAAATTATTTAAATGAAACACAGATGCACAAATCAGACTTATAAGCCTACACAGTGAGCAAACAGTCATGAATCAAGGATTTTAATTTATTCTTTCATAAATCATCTGTAGGCTTTCTGAATAAGAATTATGGCAGAAAAATTAAGAGAAATAAACCTTCAAAGAAATATGTATCACAGAATTGAACCAAAACGCTGCATAGACAAAAAAATGTTATGCAATGAGCGAGATATCATTCAGGTAGCGCAGGAGGGAAACTGCAATTGCAAAACCAAGGTAAGCGCAAAGCACGGAGAAACGATGCATAGAGAAAAAATGAAGACCTTCTGCAACTTTAACCCTAGAAAGCGAAAAACGATCAAGATTCAAAAGAACGGGCCAAGAATGAGATCGAGACACGAGACTAAAAACCTGGTAAATCTGATTGTTACTGCATCAGAAGATGAATCGCTAGCAATGCTTCTCTATTCCATCTTCTTTCAAGAATCCTAGATGCATGAGTGCAAAATCACACGCTTAGAAATATTGGTTACAGTGTGAAGGTATGAAAACCACTAGAAAGGGGGGTTTGAAAAGGGTTTTAAAGTAAAAATGGTTTCTTTTTCAGTTCACGTAAACTCTCGGTTTCAAAGGTAGAAGAGTAAAGAGTAAAGTGAGAAACACACAAGGATTTTTATCCCGGTTCACTTGAACAAATGCTCAAGCTAATCTAGTCCACCCGTTAAAGTGATTTCTTCATTCGTCGAATGAAGGTAATCCACTAATCAAGGGTTGTTACAAAAGGACAAGCAAACCTTGCTCAGTGACTAACAATCCTAAGAACTAGCACACACCAAGACACACAAGTCTTAGTCTTCTCAAGGCTACTGACCTAACCGGTCCCTTAAGGAAATACAATCAAGAGTTTGAAAGTTGTGTTTACAAGAGATTTGCTTCTAAACAAGCAGAGTGTATACAAAGTAAGAACCATGAAGAAAAAGATTGCTAAGATTTTATCACTTGAATGAGAGTTGTATAGCAATGCAGTGTCTTAGTTTTTTTCTTCCTTTCTTCAGCCTTTAAATACTCCAAACACAAAGTAGTTTTTTTCCGTTCAGAGAATCTGTCCGTTGGAGGGTACTTCTGGAATTTCCAGAACGTACAAGGCTGATCTTCAGAGGAACGCTTCAAATGTGAACTTGTGAAGCTTCTAGTCAGAGTCACGAGGATGCTTGGATCTTCAGAGCTTCAAGTCTTCAGCTTCTGGACCGGTTCACTTCAGAACTTCTGGTCTTTAGAATAGAAGCACTTGGTCTTTAGAGCCAGCTTTCTTGGGTCTTCAGAATCTTCAAGTCTTCAGAGTCTTTGACCATTCACTTCAGAACATCTGGTCTTCATAGCCTTCAGCACTTGATTCTTCAGAGCCCACATCAGATCTTTAATCTTCAGAACGCGTTAAACTGTCGTTCATCAGAACATAGTGAATGCAGAAGCGGTTTGGTGGTCAACACTTTGGTCTTTGACTTCTGATGAGAAACCCCTTTCAATCAGAATCAGAACCTATTTGTCAAGTACACGAAAGACAAACGTTAGAGTACCAAAGTTATCCATACTCAAAATATATATTTGTTATCATCAAAACTTAGAGATGTACACATAACCAAATCTTGGTCTTACACAATGCAATTGTATTATTCCACTCTTCGTATAAACTGCAAAATAGTATACTAATTTTTGTTCTCACTGTTCTTTGTGGTTGATCTCGCATTTGTGTATATTTCAACACACTCTAGTCTCTCATATAGTCAAATTGCTAGCTTTCATAACACAATTAAGAATATGATCATGCTGGTTTGTTGAAATAAGTCATTCCAAGGGGATCAAGTTCTGAAGGAAAATTAAAATGAAAGAGAAGATGACACCCAAAATCACATATTAAGGTCAATTAAGAAGAACAAATGAAAGACGAGAAAAAGGGTGAATGGCGTGCAAACGTCTTTGTCCATCTCCAACAAATTGGTGAGTTCAATGCATATTTAATAGGAATAAGAAAATCTCAGAAGAACAATCAAAGAGTTGCAGGGAAAGAAACCTTACACCATGATGAACCCAGTCGAGGCGCACTGTAGCGGCAGAGCCACAATTCCTAGGCGAAAGAAGCGGTGTTGATGACCCTAGTTTAGTAGTGTTTTTAGGGTCATTTGTGTGTTAGTTTTGAGTCTTTTTGTTGAGTCTCAGGTAGTGTTTCATGCATTCTCATACATTTTTATCTTTCTTTGTGTTTTTACTTTGTTTTGGTAATTTTGTAGTTTTATAGGGACCTTTCTTGCATTTAAAGTTTAGGACTTGCATGTCTTTTCCACTTGATTTGAGGGTTCATTGTGCTAATAAACTCTTGAAGTTCCTAGATACTTTCCTTGCTTTTTTCCCAAGCAGCTAAGTCTAAAAACTGATGAAGGAAGAAGGTCAAAAAGCTTGGAGAAATGAAGGAGGCTTAAAGAGGAGTTAAGAAGAAGATCAAGAGTCTTTCTAGCGTGTGTTGGGCGCCCAAGCATGCTCCATGGGCGCCTGAGTGCCAATTAAAGCCACAGTTACTGTTTCTCGAATTGAAATTGGCGCCCAGGCTTGCTTTATTGGCGCTTGAGCGCCAATTAGCTTAAAAAGCTACTGTTTTAATGTTTTTAATTGGCGCTCAAGCATGCTTTGTTCATGCTTGAGCGCTCAGACTCGTGGTTGTTGCCTATAAATAAGGCTTTGGTCATTTTCATTGGAACAATTAGCCATTTTACACATTTTTTATCATGTTTAGAAGCTGAGGAGAACCTTGGAGCTTGTGAGAGGCTTCTACCTTGTTATCTTTTTCAGGTTCTTTACATTTTATTGTACGGATTCACTAGCCATGAGTGGCTAGTCTTCTTTTTGCTTTGGGTTTAAGTGATTCTTTGAAACTCTAGTTGTTAAATCCTATCTCTATGCATGAGCTCTTGATTCAACCTTGTATTTCAATTCCAATATGCATGCTTAGCTTGAGTTTTGTTGGACTGAATTTGTATGCTATAATCCTCAAATGAATGATTAAGTGCACAAGGAATTGGGCTTAACATTTAGTTTGAGAGAATTGTTTATGTGAGGAATCAATAAGTAGTTATATAGGCTAAAGCAAAAAGGAATGAATCAAGGTTTCACATGCATAGGATAGGTGTACTTGAGTGGATTAGATGATCGATAACCCAAGACATTTCCATCCATTGATATTTTAAACACTTTCACCATTGCTCTTTTGCAATCTTTTTGTCACCAACAACCAAACTCAATTTCAGAATTTTATTGTTTTCGAAACTTGTAAACTTTAGGCTTAAATTCACAATTCTCACTCACAATCCTTATGGTTTGAAATTTTAAAACCCGGAGGTATCTGTACACTTGCAGATTAACCAACAGGTGTGCATAGCATCAGCAGCAGACTGAAATCCAACGAATAGTAATAATCCCCATCTACGAAAAAGCTGAATCAGATTAAGGAAAGAAATAATACCATTTAACTATATCACATGATTCATAAACAATTTGTATAGGTTAAAAAACATCAATTTTAACGTTTAGTAAAGGAATCAACTATAACGTAATCACTTTCAAGAGGCATCCAAAATTTACAAATTTACATCCCTTAACTAATTGCAATCAGTAATTATTAGAAAATACATTAGTTTGCTTTCTTTGGATCTCACAATCTTCACTTAGAACATGGGGGAAAGGGAGAAATATCAGACGAACCATCACCAAGGAAATGAGAAGCCATGGCCACCTTCATCCCAAACTTAAAATTGAGCAACTGAAAAGTGTTTTGGCTGAGGTCGGCGCAGTCGTGTCTACCACCTTGTACATGGTCACCGAAATCCTAATATCAGAAAGGAAGACATGAAAATCATGATAAGATTTCACGAAACAACAAACCTAACTTTATAGAACATACCTTGCAAGTCGATGGTAGAACACCGTCACTCTGGATGCCAACGCCTGGATTCTGTTGAATCTCTTCCATGGTGGTGGAAGCAGCCTTGAGGTCGTGGTGGAGGAGAATTCGCATAGCGTGAAACGGATGCCAAAGAAAACGTTTAAGAAATCAAGCACGGTAAACGCTTGCACCGGTGATGTAAGACCCTGAAATAAATAACTAGCTTATTTATTTATTTTCGTTATAATAATTAATTGAGTGTTTATATTCTATTATTTTTTGTTTCTTTCCTGACTCGAATTTAATTGCGATTGATGGAAACTAATTAGACGGTAATTAAATTACAATATGTTTATTTTGTAGGGTTTTTTGGAAGTAAGAATAATATTTTAATTAATTTTTCCTTTACTATTTTGTAGGGTTCTGGGCACTGGAACTTGATATACAGGTTAAGGTGATGAGTTTGGTACTACTGGGTGCTGCTATGGAGGTCTAGGACGTGAGAAAAGTCGAGTTACAGGTTGAAGAGCTCACCGGATTCTGGAAAATACTCGCCGGAGTTGCAGGTTCTTCTCGGTTTTGAGCTTTCCTTGCTCAAAGCTTCACGAAAGTAACCCAGATCCAATCCTTACCCTCTCAAAAACTCAATGGATCAAAAATTACACTCTAACACTCAGTAAATTGGGACAATCGAAGAGGAGAAGTTCTTGATGCTCTCCTCGGGTTTCCTCTCTTTCTGGGCTCTCTGATTACTCTTGGCTCGTTCTCAGACTTGGGATAAAAAGCTGAGGACTTAGGGACTTCAGAATGGTCCATTATATAGGCTGAAAGCTAGTAATTCATGATAATCAAGCTTAAGCTCTAATCCAAGTTGCACCACCAATGGAATTGCATGCAATCTGATTATGACAAGGTTCCAGAAGCCGCTCCAGGTATGAACACGTCCAGGCATCATTCAGGAGGGGTTTATGGGACCTAGAAGTCATCATGGTGCTTACTATTGATGAATAGTAGTGTGTCATCATGGATGAATAGTAACCTAGGGCACTGGTTGGTCAATTATTTTATTCTGTCTTCAAGTTGGGACAAATGGGCTACTATGCTTCATCATTTCTGATTACTAAGGGTTTTCTAGTAGTGTATTTCCCCTCTGAATGCTTAATACTAACACATCTTGTACACTAGGGTTTGGTTTGTTGGTCCGACTATCAATCGATCTGAGACAGTGTAACTCTGCTGTCAAGAGATTCGATCAAAGTAGCTTCCTATCCTCATCTACTCGAGTTACTCATCTAAATGGGAGTCATGACGACCATGTCTTTAGTACTTTTGATTGTCGGTTCGATCTAATCGTCAAACCGACTTTCTATCGTCGCATCGTAAATCGTGTACAAAAATTAGGTCACATATATATACAAGCACACATATACACGTACATATATATATATATATATATATATATATATATATATATATATATATATATATATATACTTACTCATGTTTAGTTAGAGTTCTAATCCTAGCTCATTCCTAGTTCTAGGGTTAAGTCATCGACTAACGGTCATCACCTGATTGGTCACATATATAATAATATTAATTATTTATTATTAATCTTTATACTTATAACTAATAGTAAAAATTTCCAATTCATAAATATTAACTTAATATAAACATTACTAAAATATATGAAAAATTGACTTGATTTTTGCATTAGTGGAAAAAATTAATTTTTTAATTATTTTAATTTTCATTATTATGTATCTTAATAATAATAGTAATAAATTATTGATTACTAATAATAGTAATCAATTATTGATTACTATTTTATGCTATTAATTGTATTAACTAATTATTAATTATCAATTTTTCAGTTTCTTATTAAAAAAACTTAATAACTATTAATTCAAAATAGTTAGAATATTAACCATCAATCATTAACTGAGGAATGGTTAAATTGTTTAAAAAAACTAAGTAGTATTTTTATGTATAAATTGAGAATTTGAATTAATGAATAGTAAAAAATTATTTATTAATGAACAATTTATAAAAATGTTTTAAAATTAAGAAAACTCACTAGAACGTTTTTTTTATAATGAAGCTAGAAGGTATTGAATATTAAATATATCTTATTGTTATTATTATCTATCTATCTATCTATCTATCTATCTATATCTATATATATATACAGCACACTTGAACTATAGAATTAAATACATTGCACACTTGAACCATTGCATTAAATACGTAGAGAAATACTTTTCTATTAAATGTTAAAATTGAAAACTACCTCCACTAATTACTCATTATGTTTATTACTAATTCGAGAAAATTTCAATTTTAAATATTTAAAAATTAAATTTAGTAATATTTAAAATTTAATTATTGATCACAATTTGTAAAAATATTTTAAATAATAATAGTTAAAATTTACTACCTTTACATAAATAATAATATTAATTATTTATTAAAAAAATATATTATAACTAATTGTGAAATTTTCCAATTCATATATATTAACTTAATATAAACATTACTAAAATATATGAAAAATTGACTTGAGTTTTGCATTAGTGAAAAAAATTAATTTGTTACTTATTGTCATTTTCATTATTGTTTATCTTAATAATGATAGTAATAAATTATTGATAACTATTTTATGCTATTAATTGTATTAACTAATTATTAATTAAAAAATTTTCATTTTCTTATTAAAAAATCTTAATAACTATTATTTAAAAATAGTTAGAATATTAACCATCAATCTAGGGAACTTTTAAATTGATTTAAAAAAAAAGTAAGTAGTATTTTCATATATAAATTGATAATTTAAAGTAATGAATAGTAAAAAATTATTTATTAATGAAAAATTTAGAAAAAATGGTTTTAAAATTAAGAAATCTCACTAGAAGGTTTTTTTTTTTATAATGAAGCTAGAAGGTATTGACTATTAACTATATCTTATTATTATTATTATTATTTTGAATGTTCAAACTTCAAAGCATATTTCATTATTAAAATCGCAAATGGTATAAGACATAGATTGAAACAAAGTTGAATAAATTTAAATTTACCAAATAATATTTTAGGATATTAAAGTTAAAACTTATACTACTTTGAAAGTAAAATTACTTCATTGATGATAAAAAAGTATACAAAAATATGTTATTATAATTTATATATTTGATGATATTAAAAACTTAATTCTTGGTTTAAAAAATTTGTTTGGTTACAAGAGGAAAAATTTAGTTTAAAATATTTTGTTTGGTACATCGGAAAGATAAATTGAACCCGCCAGGAAACGAACCCTGGACCTCCCCCTACCCAACCCATATGTGTCCCAAGCTCGTACCACTTGAGTTATCCTATGAGGACAGTTTAAAATATTTTAATTGAACTTCATGATTGGACTAGGCGAGACCCCGGGGGCCCTCGCCCAGGGGCGCTTGCCTCAGGGCGGTGAGTGAGCCGGGAAGTTTGGGCCTCCCCCGAGGGGCCCAGTAGGCCCACTAAGGACGATTGGGAGCGCTAGGCCCAACCCCAAGCCTATAATTAGGGGCGGTTACCAATTGTAAGAGACTCTTAGCTCATTTGAGAAATAACAAACTTGAAATTCCGTTACATTCTCTCTCTAAGCGGTTACACTCTCTCTCTCTCTCACTAAATTTCCATATTGCAATCCCTTCACTCTAGGTACCATACCTCACCTCTATGTTCTTGGATAGAACATTTGGTGCCGTCTGTGGGGATCGGTAGATTTCGATTCCCGAACTACGTGGATTGTGATTTCGTTGAGAGAAGTTTGATTTTCTGTAGAATTTTCTTCGATTTTTCTATTTCCAGCTGAACTCCGGTTTGTGGTTAGAATTTGATGGAGACACGTCGTCAACGACGCGACGGAGAGCTGGAGCGGAGACGCGGATCACTGCCGCGTCGTGTAAAAGGAAGGCAGCGCAGCGAGGAGCAGGAGCCTCTAGCGCTCTCACTGGAGGTCTCAGAAGGTGGATTGCCAACACCTCGGGCGCCGGTTGCTCGTAGGGATTGGAGACGTTTGATCCGCGATGTTGACAGCCGACTGGAGCAGCAAGGTTAATAGACCAACAAAAATCACAACGAAAATCAGCGAAAATGGCAACTTTCCCCTCGGGTTCCGCGATGTTGATCCGCGATGTTGACTACCGTTCAGGTGGAAAGACCAGCGAAAATCACAACGAAAATGGCAACTTTCCCCTCGGGAAGGAAGGCCGATGTCCGTGAATGGCCTGAGCCAGACAGAAATCTTCCAAGTAATGCAGGCGACGCGAATGGTCGGCGAACCAAGGGCACCCAGGCGACCAGGTGAATGGTGTGAATACCACCGGGCGACGGGCCATGTTACAGAGGAATGCCGCGCTTTGTGTAAGACCCGGTTTTATAGCATATTATTTTAATAATAATATTCGGTGAATTTCTTGTGCTATGTGTGATATTATGCCTTTTTAAAAGTTGATTAATTTTTAGAAGCAATATTAAGTCTTAGAAACCTCTAGGCGTTGATGTGCGCGACGATATGAGCATTTTTACTGTAATATTGCTAGGGTTCGGAGACAGCGACTTTTAGGTCAAAATCGACCCGACGGCAGCGATGAGTTGGCGAATCGAGTCGACGAGGACGATTTCGTGGGCCGCACCTTATGGGGAGGTGCTGGGAATGATTTTCAGAATATTCTAGGAGAGAATATTCATTGTTTTTATTTTTGAAGGTTTTATTTAAATAAAATGGGGTTTTATTTAAATAAAATGCATTTAAATAATTTTAACTTCTGGTTTAATATCAAAATTAATTCTAAAAATATTTTTGAGGTATTATGGAGCTGATGCACGAATTTTTGGAGCCAAAAATTATTGATGAGGATTTTTGATTTTAAAATTGAAGTTTTGATGCATTTAGGAGGGAAATGGTGCATTTAATGCATTAATTATTTTGGGGTTTTTATTTAAATTATTATTTTAAAAATTTTTGGTGAAAATCTGAGCAAGGAGAGTGTGTGGTCGGCCAAGACTTGTGGAGGAAGGAAAAAGAAGACTTTTGCAAAAATTTCCTTTTCTAGCTAGGTTTTATGATGGAGAGAAATTAGGGATGTGATTCTTTGATTTTCTAGTTGATGGGGGATTGATTTCTAAAGTTTTAAAACTTCCAAGGATCCCTCCAAATCTGATTTAAAACTCTTGTGACTCAGATTTTATTTCTTTAAATAATTAGGGATTTAAATGCTAATTTTTGTGGGGTTTAATTTAGGAAATAAACCTAAATTTGAGGGCTAAAGGTGGGGAGTTTTGGAAAGTTCTAGAAACCTAAAATGGGCTGAAGGAGGGGCGGTTTTGGGCCTCACTTGGGGAGGAAGAAAAGCAATTAATGCTTTGCTCTCACCTCTCACTATAAATAGAGAGCTCCTCCTCCTCATTTTTCACACAAGCTCACTTGCTCTCCTCTCTCCCTAGTCGTGAGCTCTCTCCCTCTCTTGCCTTCTTTTATTTATTTTATTTTTTTGCTTTTATTTCTAAGCCTTGAGCAAGGCCATTCTCAATATGCTCTGTGGTTGCAGCTTAAGCTGATCTGCCAAAAACCAGAAGAGAATGATCTTGATCGGGTTGCTTAGGAATGTTTATGTTTTGGGGGTTTTTCTTAAGAAAATTCATGATGTTCTTAAAATGTTCTTATGATCTTCAAACAATTATTTTAGAAAAGAGGTTTTGATCTTGGGAGGATTGAGTCTATGCGAAACTTATGTTTTTCTTCGAAAGTTCTTCAAGTGTTCTTACGATCTTCAAGCAAAATGTTTTAGAAAAGAATGTTTGATCTTATGAAAGAAATGATTTTGGATTTTCAAGGTTTTTGGGGGGAATTTCGTGATCAGTAAGGGGATATGCTTATGATTGATTCGATTGTCCGATTAGTAACGTTACTCTGCCCGTTCGTTGGTAGGAAATTTCCAAGTGTAGATCTAGCTTCAAGGAGCAAACCCAGACTTCTAGGAAAGCGTACCTTTGAGGTAAGGGCACTTCAGCTATGATTGATTGTGATTGTTAGAAAGCATGATACTAGGACTATCGATGATATATGTGCTAGATATGTTATATGATGATGATGCAATAAATGTTAGCTAGTGTTATTATGAACATGCCTATATGCCTAGGATGTTAGCTACATTTATTGATATGCATGCAAGTTACTATGTTACGATATTTTGTTCATATGAGATGAACATAATGGGCTTAGGGCCTAGTGATGATGACTGACTTGCATGGCATGCATTTGTGGGCCAAGTGACCTGGATTGGGCTTGGTTGGCTACGGCGGGTGACCTGGACTGGGCTAGTCAGTGGTGACGTTCAGGGGATGGACCTGAACAAAAGACGAACGTGAAACGACAGTGCGTTGGAGAGGTCCAACCCCAATCATCAAGCTGTTGCGCAGCGGTGTGTTGGAGGTGTCCAACCCCGATCGTGGAGTCGTGTTCGTCCTGCCTTTCCATGAGGGATTGGCTTATGGATATCCAAAGCGTCTGCATGCATGTGCACGAGCATTGACTAACAATAAACTATGAGATAGTACCCTATACTTGTTAAAACTTAGAATTATAAGATAGTTCCCTATACTTGTGAACCTTAGAACTTAATATAGTTCCCATATTTGTGAATGTTAGCTTAGTGAAGGACTTGTGATTGATAGGGTAGTATACCCTACTTGTGATATGTGTGTGTTAGAAGTTGACCCTTGCTTGTTTGCTTGTTTGTTGTTTGTTGTTTGGAGCGCTTAACGCCTAGACAACAAGCATGCGTGTGATCAGTCGAGATGCGACCCTATATCTGCTTGCTGTGGAAGGCGTCAAGGCTCAAGACATCGACCGCGCAACTGATGGTTCAGCTATGGGATTGGCGAGAGCAGAGGATACGAGACGATATGATGCGAGCGTTGGCGGAGGCCTCTGAGGGCACGCGGCCTATGAGTCGGGTATTGAGTGTGATAATTGAGTCTGTACTTGGGGGTGAGCTGAGTTTGTTTATAGGGTTCGAACCTAACCTAGAGACCTTCTTGTTGTGTTGGCTCGGGAGCGGTCGAACACTAGTTTAATCATTATGTTTTAATTTGAAAGAATCATTGTACGCTTCCAAAGCTTTTATTAATAAAATGAATTATTCAGTCTATTTCTCAAGGCACTACTTTTTATTTGTAAGCAATGTTACTGAAAAGTTTTGTTTCAACGAAAATTTACACACGTTTTTGGAAAAAGGTTACTAAAGTGACCCTCGAGAAATCGGGGCGTTACACTTTGCAGCGCGAGATCAAGAATTTGGTGGCTGCGAGGAGGCCCATGAGTGCTCAGGGCGGTAAGAGTTCAACGTCTAAAGAAGTAGGAGCGATCGCCGGAGGAGGCGGAGTCACGAATGCGGCGAGGAAACGATACGCTAGGGCAGTGAATGCGGTTACAGAGGTTCCTTTTGGTTTTCCGCATCCTTTCATTACAATTTCCTCTGCTGACTTTTTTGGAGTAAAGCCACATCTTGATGACCCGATTGTAGTCATGCTCCATGTACACCAACTCAATGTATAGCGAATGCTTTTGAACCAGGGGAGTTCGGTGGACATCATTTACGGCGACGCGTTTGATCGGCTCGGTTTGGACGAGAGAGACCTCACTCCCTACACAGGTTCTCTTGTAGGCGGGCGAGCAGGTGTGGGTAAGGGGCGTCCTCGACCTTCATACCACATTTGGCGAGCGTGAGAACGTTAAGACGTTGAAGGTAAGATACTTAGTCTTAGGGGTGATGGGATCTTACAGCATAATAATTGGCAGAAACACTTTGAATCGGTTGTGTGCCGTGATCTCAACAACACATCTGGCGGTCAAGTATCCGTTAGCGAGCGGGCGCATTGGGAGAATTAGTGTGGACCAGAAGATCGCAAGAGAATGCTACTGCAACGCGGTGGATCGGTACGGGCGGAAGAGTTCCTCGACAGGACACCGGTTCCACGAGGTCGATGTGCCAGAGGAGAGCCTGGATCCGAGAGGCGAAGGCCGCGTTAACAGGCCCACACCGATCGAGGAAACCAAGGAGCTGAAATTTGGAGACAGGGTCCTTAAAATCGGAACTAGGTTGACTGAGAGCCAAGAACAAAGGCTATCAAAATTGTTGGGTGAAAATCTGGATCTTTTCGCATGGAGCCACAAGGACATGCCGGGAATAGATCCAAACTTCATTTGCCATAGGATAGCATTGGACCCCGGGATTAAGCCAGTAACCCAGACACGTCGGCGCATGGGCGATGAAAAGAAGAAAGTCGTTGAGCAAGAATCAAATATCCTACATGGTTGGCAAACGTGGTGATGGTGAAGAAGGCAAACGGAAAATGACGCATATGCGTGGACTACACGGATCTGAACAAAGCATGCCCAAAGGATTCTTACCCCTTGCCGAGTATAGACAAACTAGTGGACGGGGCGTCCGACAATGAATTGCTGAGCCTAATGGATGCCTACTCAGGTTACCACCAGATCAAGATGCACCCGTCAGACAAGGACAAAACGGCCTTCATGACCGCCAGGGTGAATTACTGCTATCAGACAATGCCTTTTGGATTGAAGAATGCCGGGGAGACATATCAACGGCTGATGGACAGGGTCTTCGCAGATCAGGTAGGAAGAAACATGGAGGTCTACTGATGACCCTATTTTAGTAGTGTTTTTAGGGTCATTTCTTTGAGTGTTTTGAGTCTTTTTGTTGAGTCTCATGTAGTGTTTCATGCATTCTCATGCATTTTTGTCTTTTCTTTAGTCTTTATTTTGTTTTGGTAATTTAGTAGTTTTATAGGGAGTTTTCTTGCATTTTAAGTAAAGTTTAGGACTGGCATGGTTTTGTTGTGTTTTTTTGAAGGACCTCTTGTGCTAATGAGCTCTTGGAGCTTCTAGAATCTTCCTTGACTTGTTGGTTAGGTTTGGAGAGCAGAAACTGAAGGAGGAAGAAGGCCAAGAAGCATGGAATTGATGGAGAACTTAAAGAGGATTGAAAAGAGGAGTTTTAGAAGCCAAAAAGTCCTTTTCAGGCGAGCTTAAGCGCCTAGGCGCTGGGAATGGGCGCCTAGGCGCCAATTAGGTCCAGAGGCATGTTTTTCAACATGCAATTGGCGCTCAGGTGCTCTGAATTGGCGCCTGAGCGCCCAGCCTCGTTTATTTTGCCTATAAATAAGGCTTAGGCCAATTTCTTTGATGCATTTGGACATTTTACTCATTTTTATCAAGTGTGAGAGCTGAGGAGAACTTTGGGGCCAAGGGAGGCTCCCAACTTGTATTTTTTCTCAGGTTTTCTTTACATTTCCTTTATGAATTCACTAGCCATGAGTGGCTAGTTTACTTTTTGCTTTGGGTTAAGAGATTCTATGAAATTTTAGTTTGTTAAATCCTATCTCTATGCATGAGTCTTGATTTAATCTTGTATTTCAATTCCTTATTGCATGTTTAGCTTTTGTGCACCTTTGCTATAGGCTAGATTATAATCAAATGGAAATTTTTTATGATTTAGGGACATGAATTGAAATAGATGAAGGTATGAAAAACGGTAGAAAGGGGGGGGGGGGGGTTTGAATAACGTTTTCAAGATAAAACTTCCACCTTAAAGATTTTGGCAAATCTTTCGAAACAAACTATGTGCTAAAGATAAGAGATAGAAAAGCACACAGGGATTTTATCCTGGTTCACTTGATAAATCACTCAAGCTAATCCAGTCCACCCGTTAAGGTGATTTCTTCCTTCTTAGAATGAAGGCAATCCACTAATCAGGTATGTGTTACAACTGCACTTGAAACCTACAAGTGACTAACAATACACTGACTTAGCTCACACTAAGATTCACTCTCTTAGTCTTCTCTAGGATCCGATCAACCTTGATCTCCTAAAGGCAAACTATACAACTGTATATGAAGTTCTTGTTTACAAAGAAAGTGCTTCTAAAAAGCTTATAGTAAACACAATGAAATTCAAGATGAAAGAAAGCTTAGAAGGATTTGAATATTTCTTGCGCGTGTGTGAATGCTTCTTGCCGCTTCTTTCAATCTTCAGCCTCTATTTATACTCCAAGGATTAGGGTTGAACGTTGCATGGAAATGCTACCGTTGGAGGGCAGTTCTGGAAATTCCAGCTTCTGCTGTGGCTGAGGATGTTAGGTAGGTCTTCAGGATAGTACACTTTGCTTTTGTACTTTGGATAGTGACTTGACCTTAACCTCGTAGACTTCTGATCAGAGGAGCGCTTCGTATTGGAACTTGTGAAGCTGATTGATCAGAGTCAGAGGGAAGCATGGATCCTCTGACCGTTGTACCTTCTGATCTTCACTTCAGAGGATCAGTACATGGTCTTCAGAGCCAGTTGCTTCTGGACTTCAGAGTCTTCACTCTTCAGAGTCTGGATCGTCAGAGTCTTCTACACCATCAGAGCTTCAAGTGAGCTGAGTCCTTATCAGAGCTTGATTTACTTCAGATCTTCTGAAGCTTTTCCACTGTTCAGAGTGAACATGGAGAATGCGAAAGCGTTGCTTGGGTCACTCTTTAAGCACAGTGCTTCTGATTTGTGTGAGATAAAATAGAGGTCAGAGCCTGTAAATAGCACACTCAGAAAAACACGTTAGAGTACCACAATTGTTCATATCAAAAGGTTAACTTGTAATCATCAAAACATAGAGTTGTACTACTAGATCAAAACTTGATCTTACAATCTCCCCCTTTTTGATGATGACAAAACTAAGATTTTTGATGAACAATTCTTAAACAATAAACTGAATTCACTCAGAGTTTAGAGATATAGAATAAGACTTATCCTGATGTGAATAGTTTATCTTGCTCATTCTGAATTCAAGTCACTACTTGATTCTGAGCTTAGCTCCCCCTGAATCTAATACTTGATGAAAACGTTAGTAAAGTCTAGATTCTGAGCTAAATTATATAAGAGTTCAAAGTGAAAAACTTATGACATAGATGAAATAGAATAATCAGAGCGCATAAGTAATCAGAGTCAACGGACACGGTATCAGAGTCTTGGGTATTAGAGTCAAACTAAGATCACTTCAGAAGAAGTGAAATGTATTCCTTGTATTTGCCCAGTGACACATCTATGGTCATAAAGGTGGAACTCTTAACTTCTCCAAAAATAAAAATAAATCACACTAACACAGCTTACACATCAAAAACTGGTTGTACTCCCCCTTTTTGTCATAAGCAAAAAGCCTGGGGTGTGAAAAACTTAGTTTGAAGTACAAGGTACTCCCCCTTAGAGAAGGTCTAAGTTTCAAAAGAAATAAAAACGATGCATGAGTCAGAGCTAGGCGAATTAAAGAGAAGACTTAATGCAAAAGAAGAACGTTTACCACCGGCCAATGGAGTAAAGAGAAGTTTCAGTTACCAAGAACTTAACCTCGAGAAACTGTAGGAGCATTAACTGTCAGAGAGAAAGTGAAGCCTATATAAAGCGATGGAGAATAGGGTAAGCTTCACAACTCGATCAATACCAAAAAAAATGGCATCATACAAGGTAGCACTGGAAGAACTTAGAAGGAAGGCCTTTGAGGAGGACTTGTTCCTTAACATAAGGCATCCAGGGGGTAAAAGGACCATTTCAGAGCTAACGAGAACACTGCTTGAGGAGGACCTGCGTCCAGAGTTGAAGAATGACTTGAAGGAATTCCTTGCCTTCGTGGAGGAAGTGCAAGAACTCAGTCAGCTTGAACTGAAGCTGCTGGAAGAAAAGGAAATCATAGAGAAGAAACTCAAAACAACAGAAGAGATTCTGGAGAGGAATGAGCTAAGCGTCAATCTCAACAACATCCAGTATTCACTGGATCGTCTGGAGAAGGAGAGGTCAGAGCAGCGCCAAGAGTGCAGAAGAATGAGGAGGGATCCTCCATTCTAGAGTGTAGGAAAGAAAATGTATGATGTAAAAGCATAATGATTATGAATAAAGAAAATTTTGGCAAACACAAAGTGACAAATATATATATATATATATATATATATATGTATGTGCAAGCATAAGTAACAACTAACAAAGCAGAAAAACTAAAATAACTTAAGGAAAAATAAGCAGAAGTTAAAATAAAACTAAGTTAAGAGGGAAAACGAAGAGATCTTAAGACTAGGGTTTATCAGAGCGACGCAGAAGTTCCATCATCATTTGCTTCATGTCCATTAGCAGAGACTCATGAGTATCAAGACGTTGTTCCATGATGTCGAGTCTGGACGTGCTTGGCTGTGTGGAACTGGAAGGTACAGACTGAGCAGCTTGATGAGCCGGAATGGAAGCAGAAACAGCAGGAGTAAACACTACTGGTGCAAGTGCTTGGCATCTAAGGGCTTCAGCTTCAGCTTCAAGTCTTTCTGCCTCTAATCTTGCTTGTTCAGCTTGAGCTGCTGCTTGACGTGCAGCTTCTTCTGCCTGCTCTTGCTTTCTTCTGGCCTCTTCAACAGCTTCAAGGAGCTTATGACTCTGTTGTTGTTCATGAAGAACCACCCTTCTTGCAAACCTCTGCTTTGCAGCCTCGATCCTCTAATCCCTTTCTGCAGTCAGATGCTGCATCATAATAGGAACCTGAGCTACTAGCCAAGTACTCAGACTATTCCACTCTTCAGCAACATATTCAGCATTCTCACTCAGGTCAGTGTGACCTTGCACGTTGCGTAGCATCAAAGAAGCTTCATGATTAAAAACATTGATGCACTCAGAGAGAGAGGTGGGTCTGAGGTAAGTGTAGGGAACTATGGAGAGGTTGGTTTTTGGAGAGGTTGGGTGATTGCTACTGTTAGCCTCAGAAACACCTTGAGGAGAACCAATGTTAAAAGTTTGAGCATTTGGTTCAGAGGCTCCAAGGTTTGGGTCAGAAGTTTCAACCAGAGGATGTGGTGATCTAACCGAAGAGTGGTTAGACACAGAGTGTTCTGGTTCTGGTTGAATGGGCTCTTGATGGACAGGGTCAGATTGAACTTGTTGAGTTAAAGGATCTGCCTCATGTAAAGGGTCAGCCAAGATAGGTTCATCTGGGTCAACTAGACGTTCAGGTCTAGGTCCAGGGTATCTCCTAGGGCTTGGGACCGTGAGGTAATATTCTGGGATGGCAGACACTTTTTCTTTTCTGACCTCCATGAATTTACGATGTGACTCAGAGTTGTTTGAAGGTGAGGAGTCAGCAATGTTGATTGGGAATGATACAGGGGTATAGACACTGGAAGAATCTGTATCAGTGGTTCTGGCAACCGGACGTTCTGAAGCTCTGGGGACAGAGTGATCAGACGTTCTGGGTTCAGGTTCTGGTTGGACAGGAATTGTGAGTTCAGGTTCAGAGGGTTCAAGAATAATGGGTTCAGATGTTAATGGATTGTATTGAATGGTAATGGGTGAGGTTGGATCAGAGGTTCCGGTAGGTTGGTTCTGAAGCATATTCCAGAGAGGTGCTTCATTTGGAGAAGGTTGGAAGAATGAAGACCTTGGGGAATTTGGTGGAGATGTGATTTGAACAGCAGGTTGAGACTCTGGTATTGTAGTGAGTTGGGTGGATGTGCGTTTGAGGAGGGTAGAAATGGGAAGTGCATCAATAGAATTTAAATCATCATCAGATTCAATGATAGCAGACTTACTTGTACGCACGGCAGAGCGAGTCACTCTGGCAGAAGTCTCTCTTCTGATAACTGCAGCAGCAGGTTCCACCCGTGTAGGCTTCACCACGATTCTGACTTGTTTCTTCTTCTTCTTGGGAGGAGAAGGACCATCTCCATTATCACCATCATCAGCATCATCAGGCTTGGTAGTATCATCATGCTTCCTCTTATCAGCCTTTTTCTTCCTCTTTAGAGGAACATCAGATTCCTCAGAGGATTCTTCTAAGACCATCTTCCTCTGAACTTTCCTTTTGGGAGGAGAGTCAAACTCTGGAGCTGGTGGCAATCGCCTGAAGAATTCATCTAAATCAATTTCAAGGCCTTGTGCTCTTAGGTCTTCAACATAGCACCTAATAGCTTCTGGGTTGTCTTCCTGTGTCCACAGAGGATAGTCATTCAGAGGGACTCTTCTTCTTCTGACTTCATCTGAAGTGTCTTCATGAGCAGGGTCTATCCTCTTCTTGACCAATCTCATCTTCTTCAAAGATGTGGATGTGAAGACATCACTCACAATCATAGTTAGATCCTCAGTGCAGCCAGCATTGATCATATCTTCCACAAGTTTGCTTTCAATGAAAAGATCTGACAGCAGTCTTCCAAACGGAATGTACTTGATAGCAGACTTGATGAATGCAGTAGTTCTGGACTTCCTGATGCATTCTTTCAGGTAAGAAAATAAGAAGTAGGGAAGGCAGATCTGCTTCTTATCTTGAATGAAGAATAGCATCGCCTTCTGGCAGAAGTTGATGTAGTCAGGAGAACTACCCTTTGGCCTCTGGTTGATACAGTTGAGCAGAATCTTGTGCCAGATTCTGAGCTTGGGATGAAGATCCAACACCTTGTAATCGGTCTTGCCCGGTTTGTAGTTGGTGTAGAGAGCCTTGTTGATTTCTTCCCTTGTTCTGGGTTTCAACTTAGATTCAGTCAGTTGAAATCTATACCAAGTTCCAGTGTGTGCACCCAGCAGATTCACTATAGACTTCTCCGTGACGATTATCCTCCTTCCAGTTATGTACGAAACCACCTGAGTATCATCACACTCAGGGTGTTTCCAGAATTCCTTGACCAATTTGTCATAAATTGGTCCTCTTAGCCTGTTGAAATACTCTTCCCAACCCTGAGCTTGAACTTCGGGACGAAGATCATACCCATTTGCAGCTATATTGTCCAGGTCGAATCTCCATTCAGCAAGCACTTGGAGTTCTTCCGGAGCATAAACACAGTGAACGGCACAGCCCCGTTATGCAATCGGAATCATCTGCTCTTGAGCCGGAGCTTGAGTCGGAGTTTCAGGACCCAATTGACCTGTAGCTTGCCCTACTACCATGTGAGGAAACCTTGTTGCACCTGCAGCTTCGTTTCTGGTTTGTCTTGCCATTTGAGCGGTTGAAGGTTTTGGGTAGAGAGGAAGGATGAATATAAAGAATTGAGAGAGAGAGAGATCGTGGGTGAGTGGTTTTGAAAAATTGAAGAGAGAGAATCTAAAACCTTAAGTGTAGGAGAACGTGTGTGTATAGTGGGTTTTTAAAAGTAACCGTTGTTAATCAAAAAGCAATTTAAAATCAACGGTTGAAAATTAAAGACATCATAGTAACAGTAAATACACATATCACACGCATGAGAGAAGCACATCTACACTCATTATGACAGACTGTCACACGGGCACGAGGAATTATGCATCAGAGATACTGACACACGTTTACTGTCTCAGTTTCAGAGTCAGCACCAATGGGTACATACACTCTGATAGAGTTACCTTCTGGACTAGACATCTTCTGATCAAGAAGTATCATAGTCAGAGGTTCTGATCCATCTTCATTCTGGACAAAAGTCCATATTCAGATTTTTCAGAATAAAATTAAATCTATCCTCTGCTAAGGGCTTTGTAAAGATATCTGCCCATTGATGGTCAGTATCAACAAACTTCAGAAGAAGTACGCCCTTCTGTACATAATCTCTAATAAAGTGATACTTTACCTCAATGTGCTTTGCCCTTGAATGTAAGATAGGATTCTTACTCAATGATATTGCAGCAGTGTTATCACAATAGATTGGGATATTGCTCTCAAGGATCTGATAATCCTCCAGCTGATGTTTCATCCAGAGCATCTGAGTGCTGCATATTGCTGCTGAGATATATTCTGCCTCTGCAGTAGATAGTGCAATGGTTGATTGCCTCTTGCTTGCCCATGAGACTAAGTTACTTCCTAGAAATTGACAGTTTCCAGAAGTACTTTTTCTCTCTGTTCTATCTCCAGCATAATCAGCATCACAATAACCTGAAAGCTTATACTCTGATGTCTTCTTATACATCAAGCCAAGGTTAGTGGTGCCTTTCAGATACCTTAGGATCCTCTTAACAGCAGTTAAGTGGGTTTCCCTTGGATCTGATTGGAAACGAGCACATAAATGAACACTAAACAATATATCTGGCCTAGATGCAGTTAAGTATAGAAGTGAACCTATCATACCACGATAGAGCTTCTGACAAACTTTACCACTTGCATCTTCTTTCTCCAGAATGCATGTAGGATGCATTGGAGTCTTAGCAACTGTAGATTCCAGCATATTGAACTTCTTCAGAAGTTCTTTAGTGTACTTGCTCTGATGGATATATGTTCCTTCTGGTGTTTGATCAACTTGAATTCCCAGAAAGTATTTGAGTTCTTCCATCATACTTATCTCAAATTCAGCCTGCATCATCTCAGAAAATTCTTTGCATAGAGATTGATTAGCAGAACCAAATATAATATCATCAACATAAATTTGCACAAACTCATTCTTTATAAGTTTTGCAAAAGAGAGTTGTATCTACTTTACCCCTTACAAACTCATTCTCCAGAAGGAATGAGCTGAGTCTCTCATACCATGCTCTGGGAGCTTGCTTCAGACCATAGAGTGATTTCTTCAGTTTGAACACATGGTCTGGGTTCTTCTCATCTTCAAAACCTGGGGGTTGATGAACATAGACTTCCTCTGAAATGTAACCATTTAGGAAGGCACTCTTCACATCCATCTGATGAAGAACTATGTTGTGATTCACTGAGAAAGAGATCAGCAGTCTGATTGCTTCTAGTCTAGCTACTGGAGCAAATGTTTCAGTGTAGTCAATTCCTTCCTGTTGACTGTAGCCTTGAGCAACTAGCCTTGCCTTGTTTCTGACTACATCTCCTTTCTCATTCAACTTGTTTCTGAACACCCATTTGGTTCCAATCACATGAACACTTTCAGGCTTCTTCACTAAGCTCCAAACATCATTCTTGGAAAATTGATTCAATTCTTCTTCCATGGCCAGAATCCAATCCTTGTCCCGAAGAGCTTCATCTATGGACTTGGGTTCTATTAAGGACACCAATCCTTTCAGACTGAGCAAGGCCTCTTCAGAGGGTCTAAAAGCTGATCTGGTTCTGACTGGTTCATCTTTGTTGCCCAGAATCAATTCCTTAGGATGTGATGCAATGATTCTACTTTTCTTCTGAGGTTGTGAATCAGAGGGACCAGCTTCTTCTTCTGGATCATCTTCCTCTGGCTCAGCTTCCTCTGGAGCTTTGCCTTTGTCAGAAACATTAATACTTAAATCTGCAAATTTCTCAACTAGCTTTGACTGATCAGAGTCAAGCTTATCATCAAATCTAACATGAATAGACTCTTCAATAGTCTTAGCATCAGTATTATAAAATCTAAAACCTTTAGATCTTTCAGAGTAACCAAGTAATAGACATTTAGATGATTTAGCATCAAATTTATGCAATCTATCCTTAGTATTAAGAACATAACAAACACAACCAAAAGGATGAAAGTAAGAAATGTTGGGTTTAATGTTCTTCCACAATTCATAAGGAGTCTTATTCAGAATTGGTCTCACAGAGATTCTGTTCTGAATGTAACATGCTGTATTTACTGCCTCTGCCCAAAAGTGCTTAGCCATGCCAGTTTCTTGGAGCATGGTTCTAGCCATCTCCTAAAGAGTTATGTTCTTCCTCTCAACAACACCATTTTGTTGAGGAGTTCTGGGACAAGAGAAATCATGTGCAATTCCATAGGAATCAAACAGACTCTCAAACTTGTCATTCTCAAACTCTCCACCATGGTCACTTCTGACACGCACAATCCTACAAGCCTTCTCGTTTTGCACTTGGGCTATGAAGGTAGAGAACACAGCATGAGACTCATCCTTGCGGGTTAGAAACTTCACCCATGTCCAGCGGCTATAGTCGTCAACGATGACCATCCCATATCTCTTGCCACCTATAGACTCAGTTTTCACTGGTCCAAACAGGTCGATATACAGAAGTTCCAACGGCCTTGAGGTTGAGACAACATTCTTTGCCTTGAAAGGGACTTTAGTGAATTTGCCTTTCTGACATGCTTCACAAAGAGCGTCTGAAGAGAACTTCAGAGTGGGTAAGCCCCTGACAAGGTTTAGCTTACTCAGCTGAGAAATCTTTCTCATACTGGCATGCCCTAACTGTCTATGCCATACCCATTGCTCTTCATTAACAGACAGAAGGCACTTCACATTCTGAGCCTCCAACTCAGATAATCTGATCTTATAAATGTTGTTCTTCCTCTTGCTGTTAAACAGAACAGAGCCATCGATCTGACTTACAGCCCTGCAAGACTTTTGATTGAAAATAACATCATAACCCTTGTCAGCTAATTGACTTATAGACAATAAGTTATGAGTTAAGCCGTCTACCAATAGAACATTATCCATGCATGGACTACTATCTACACAAATAGTACCAGTACCAACCATTTTACCTTTTTCATTTCCTCCAAAGCCAACTTCGCCTCCAGGTTTAAGTTTTAGCTCTTGGAACATACGCCTTTCTCCCGTCATGTGACGCGAGCATCCACTGTCCAGATACCATGATTGGTGTTTTAGTGGAGCTATCAAGGATATCTGCAACATAGATAATCTTGTCCTTAGGTACCCACTTTCTGGGTCCTCTCTTGTTAGTTACCCCAGAGGTTCTGATCACCTTGGGTTTCTCAACATGATAATGTAAAGGAATTTTTGCATGATATTTAGAAATAGAGAAAGATCCCTTTTTGAGAGGGGGTTTAGCAACTTCAGCAGGTAAAGGATCAGGCAATATGGTACCCGAGGGAACAAAGCATTCATATAAAGATTTAGCTTTAGACACAGAGGGCTCATTTCTAATTGGTTTAGAATAGCCAATGCCATGCATTCCATTTCTGCTTACGCCATAGATCATTGAAGCCATTAGGCTTCTATCTACGCTCTTAGCCAGGAATCTTTGAAAAGACTTTTCATACTTAGATTCATTTCTACAATCAGAGGCATCACAAGCAACTATTTCTTCTAACTTAGCAATCTGGTTCTTAAGCACAGAGTTAGAATTGATCAAAGCATGATTATCATTTTTCAAATCAGAAATAATTTTCTCATGTTCATAAGGAGTCTTTGAAGCAGCAGATAGGTCCTTTTTCAACCTTTTATGCTTAGACAATAAAGAGTTATACTTATCCATAATATCAGACAAAGCATGTTTCAGTTCAGAGGTAGAGAAAGAAGCGAATACCTCATTTTCATCGTCTGAATTAGGATCTCCTTCTGATTCTGAGTCAGAGTCAACAACTTCCTTTGACTCTGCTCCTTTGTCTTTGACAATAGCCATGAGTCCTTGGACTTCACCATCAGAGTCAACATCCTCTGATTCTGATTCATCAAATGTCACCATCAGACTCTTCTTCGTCTTGAAGTGCTTCTTTGGCTTCTTGTCCTTCTTCAACTTTGGACAATCACTTTTGTAGTGCCCTGATTCTTTGCACTCAAAGCATGTGACTTCCTTAATTGATGACTTCTTCTGGCCTGAAGATTCAGACTTTCCTTTTGCCTTTCCAGAGCCTTTGAACTTGCTCTGCCTGTGCTTCAAGATGCGGTTGAGTCTCTTGGAGATCAGAGTCAGCTCATCTTCATCAGAATCTTCTGATGCGTCTTCAGATTCTTCTGCTTCAGCTTGGAGAGCCTTTGACTTTTCAGCCTTAGCCTTTTCAGATTTGGATTTCAAGGCTATAGACTTTTTCCTCATATCTTGCATCTCAGAACGCTTCAGCTCATGGCATTTCAGAATGCTAATGAGTTCTTCTAAACTCATACGCTCGACATCTCTTGTGAGCTCTATTGATGTCACTAAAGGCATCCAGCTTTCAGGAAGACACCTGATGACCCTTATGACATGATCTTTTGTTGTGTAGCTCTTGTTGAGAGGTCGTATTCCAGCTACAAGCAACTGAAATCTGGAGAACATTTCTTCAATGGACTCATTTGGCTCCATGATGAAGGATTCACACTTTTGGATCAAAGACAATGCCTTTGATTCTTTAACTTTCTTGTTTCCTTCATGAGACATCTTCAGAGATTCAAAAATGCCTTTTGCAAACTCACGATCTGTAATCTTCTAGTACTCTTCATAAGAAATAGCACTTAGAAGAATTGCTCTTGCTTTGTGATGTTGTGAGTACAGCTTCTTTTGATATGCAGTCATCTCTGACCTTGGGATCTTCTTGCCTTCTTCATCAACTGGACGCTCATAGCCATCCACAATAATATCCCAGAGATCTGCATCAAAACCCAGAAAGAAACTTTCGAGTCTATCTTTCCAATATTCGAACCTTTGACCGTCGAACATAGGAGGCATTGCGTTGTATCCATCTTTCTGTGTTTCACTGGTGGTAGCCATTGTTTTTCACACCGGCCCGGATCACTGAACACTGTTAGGTGTGGTAATCAGAACTTGCGCTCTGATACCAATTGAAGGTATGAAAAACGGTAGAAAGGGGGGGGGGGGGTTTGAATAACGTTTTCAAGATAAAACTTCCACCTTAAAGATTTTGGCAAATCTTTCGAAACAAACTATTTGCTAAAGATAAGAGATAGAAAAGCACACAGGGATTTTATCCTGGTTCACTTGATAAATCACTCAAGCTAATCCAGTCCACCCGTTAAGGTGATTTCTTCCTTCTTAGAATGAAGGCAATCCACTAATCAGGTATATGTTACATCTGCACTTGAAACCTACAAGTGACTAACAATACACTGACTTAGCTCACACTAAGATTCACTCTCTTAGTCTTCTCTAGGATCCGATCAATCTTGATCTCCTAAAGGCAAACTATACAACTGTATATGAAGTTCTTGTTTACAAAGAAAGTGCTTCTAAAAAGCTTATAGTAAACACAATGAAATTCAAGATGAAAGAAAGCTTAGAAGGATTTGAATATTTCTTGCGCGTGTGTGAATGCTTCTTGCCGCTTCTTTCAATCTTCAGCCTCTATTTATACTCCAAGGATTAGGGTTGAACGTTGCATGGAAATGCTACCGTTGGAGGGCAGTTCTGGAAATTCCAGCTTCTGTTGTGGCTGAGGATGTTAGGTAGGTCGTCAGGATAGTACACTTTGCTTTTGTACTTTGGATAGTGACTTGACCTTAACCTCGTAGACTTCTGATCAGAGGAGCGCTTCGTATTGGAACTTGTGAAGCTGATTGATCAGAGTCAGAGGGAAGCATGGATCCTCTGACCGTTGTACCTTCTGATCTTCACTTCAGAGGATCAGTACATGGTCTTCAGAGCCAGTTGCTTCTGGACTTCAGAGTCTTCACTCTTCAGAGTCTGGATCGTCAGAGTCTTCTACACCATCAGAGCTTCTGAGCCTTCAGAGTCTTTTGGTTGTCAGATCTTCTGGATCATCAGAGCTTCAAGTGAGCTGAGTCCTTATCAGAGCTTGATTTACTTCAGATCTTCTGAAGCTTTTCCACTGTTCAGAGTGAACATGGAGAATGCGAAAGCGTTGCTTGGGTCACTCTTTAAGCACAGTGCTTCTGATTTGTGTGAGATAAAATAGAGGTCAGAGCCTGTAAATAGCACACTCAGAAAAACACGTTAGAGTACCACAATTGTTCATATCAAAAGGTTAACTTGTAATCATCAAAACATAGAGTTGTACTACTAGATCAAAACTTGATCTTACAATAGATCCTTCTATACTTGCTTCTAGGCATAGAGTGAGGGTAGGGTTTTGTTGGCCTGAATATACATGCTATCATGCCTCTTATGAATGTTTAAGTACACAAGGAATTGGGCTTATCTTTCAGTTTGAGAGAGTTACTTTTGTGAGGAATCAACTAGTAAGTACATAGGCTATAACAACAAGAGATAATTCAAGATATCACATGCATAGGATAGGTGGACTAAAATGGATTAGATGATCAACAACCCAAGGCAATTTTCCTTCAATTGTTATTTCAAACTTTACCAACATTGTTCTTTTGCAAATCTTTTGTCACAATCAACCAAAACCAATTCCTGAATTTTACTGTTTTAAGAACTTGCAAACTTTAGGCTTAAATCAACAATTCTCACTCACAATCCCTGAGGTTCGATATTTTAAAACTCGGAGGTATTCGTACACTTGCGAATTGACCAACATCTACGTAGATGACAAGATCGTAAAATCCGTTTTGGGAGCAAATCATCATGAGGATTTGCTGGAAGCTTTTGGCAGGCTCCGAAAGCACAACATGAGACTCAATCCAGAAAAGTGTTCTTTTGGGATACAAGGAGGAAAGTTTCTAGGCTTCATGATAACATCAAGAGGAATTGAGATAAACCCGGACAAGTGCAAAGCAATTCAGGAAATGAAGAGTCTAAGTAGTGTGAAATAGGTGCAGCGTTTGACGGGTCGGATTGCGGCCCTTTCCAGATTCCTCCCTCACTCGGGCGACAAGTCAGCTCCGTTTTTCAAATGCCTTAAGAAAAATGCGGCTTTTGAGTGGAGTCCAGAGTGCGAGGAGGCTTTCAATCGCCTCAAGGAACTGCTGTCTGCACCACCAGTTCTGTCAAAACTTGTCCAGGGCCTCCCCTTACATTTGTATTTCTCTGTCAGCGACCATGCGATCAGCTCTGTAATTCTCCAAGAAGTGGAGGGCGAACAAAAAATAGTCTACTTTGTGAGCCATACACTTCAGGGCGCAGAGATCAGGTACCAGAATATTGAGAAGGCGGCGCTCGCCGTGCTCGTGACCGCCAGACGCCTAAGGCCTTACTTCAAGAACTTTCAGGTTAAGGTAAGAACTGATCTATCTTTGAGGCAGGTGTTGCAGATGCCAGACTTATCGGGAAGGCTCGTCGCGTGGTCAGTAGAACTGTCGGAGTATGGTTTGCAATAGGACAAGAGAGGAAAGATAGGAGCGCAAGCTTTAGCAGATTTCGTGGTAGAGTTAACACCGGAATCCGACGATAGGGAAAGTACGCAATGGACGTTGTTCATCGATGGATCGTCGAATGAAAATGGAAGCGGAGCAGGGGTCACGCTGCAAGGGCTTGGGGAATTAGTACTAGAGCAGTCTTTGAGATTTCAGTCCAAAGCAAGCAACAATCAGACGGAGTACGAAGCGTTAATCGCGGGCTTGAAGTTGGCCATCGAGGTTCAGATCGACAATTTGCTAGTTAGAACAGATTCGTGGCTGGTAGAAAATCAGGTAAATGAGGTATTCTAGGTGAAAGAGCCTGCCCTGATAAAATATCTGGAACGCGTGCGACTCCTAATGGGTCAACTACATGAGGTGGTAGTTGAGTTTGTGCCAAGGGCGAAGAATCAAAGGGCGGATGCCCTGGCAAAGCTAGCAAGTACCCGGAAGCCTGGGAATAATCGGAGTGTGATTCAGGAGACACTGGCCAATCCGAGTATAGAGGAGGAGCTGGTGGCCAGTGTCGAGCGCCGGGAAACTTGGATGGACCCCATCGTAGACATTTTGGCAGGGAATCTGGGCGAGGTAGTAAAATACGCGAAGGAGCAAAGGCGAGAGGCGGGACACTACACGCTAATTGATGGCACGCTTTTTCGAAGAGGATTTAGCTCGACCCTCCTAAGGTGTCTGCCGCCAGCCACATCGGGGGAAGGTCCTTGGCGAGCAAGGTCCTCGAGGAAGGCTTCTACTGGCCCACGATGAGGAAAGATTGCGCGGAATTTGTGAAGAAATGCGAAAAATGCCAGATGTTTGCCGACTTTCCCAAAGCCCCACTAGAGCAGTTGGCTACGATCACTGCGCCATGGCCTTTTGCCATGTGGGGAGTCGACCTGGTAGGACCCTTTCTTACCGCCAGATCACAGATGAAATTCATTCTCATAGCGGTGGATTACTTCACAAAGTGGGTAGAAGTTGAGCCCCTTGCGAGCATCACCGCAGGAAAGATCGTAAGTTTCTACTAGAAAAGGATCGTGTGTCAGTTTGGGGTCTCGAGGGCGATCGTCTCGGACAATGGGACACAGTTTGCAAGCAAACAAGCAAGGGAGTTATGCGAGGAAATGGGCATACAACGGAGATTTTCTTCGGTAGAACACCCTCAGACCAATGGACAAGCGGAGTCAGCAAATAAAGTGATCTCGCGAGGTTTAAAGCGCCGACTCTTTTAGGCAAAGGGAGCCTGGCTGGACGAGCTCCCGGTTGTGATTTGGTCCTTCAACACGACGTCGCACTCAACCACAAAAGAAACTCCTTTCAGGATGACCTACGGGGCAGACGCCATGCTACCCGTGGAAATAGACAACAGCTCTTGGCGGACAGCACAACAGTTCGAGGGCGAGAATTCTTCTAACATGGCTGTGGAGCTGGATGTTGGTCAATCTGCAAGTGTACAGAAACCTCCGGGTTTAAAATATCGAACCACAGGGATTGTGAGTGAGAATTGTGGATTTAAGCCTAAAGTTTGCAAGTTTTGAAAACAGTAAAATTCTGAAATTGATTTTGGTTGTTGGTAACAAAGGGTTTGCAAAAGAGCAATATTGAAAGTATTGAAAATAACAATTGATGGAAATGCCTTGGGTTATTGATCATCTAATCCACTCTAGTCTACCTATCCTATGCATGTCAAACCTCGATTCATCCCTTGTTGCTTTAGCCTATGTACTTACTAATTGATTCCTCACAATAGCAATTCTCCCAAATTGAAAGTTAAGCCCAATTCCTTGTGTACTCAATCAATCATTTGAGGTTTTATAGCATACATATTCAGGCCAACAAAACCTAACCCTCACTTTATTCCTAGAAGCAAGCATAGAAGGATTTATTCCAATTCATGTCCCTAAATCATAACAAACTTTCGTTTTGATTATAATCTAGTCTATAACAAGTGTGCACTCAAGCTAAACATGCATAGTGGAATTGAAATACAAGGTTAAATCAAGAACTCATGCATAGAGATAGGATTTAGAAAACTAAAGCTTCATAGAATCTCATAAACCCAAAGCATAAAAGAAAACTAGCCACTCATGGCTAGAGAATCCATACAAGAAATGTTAAGAACCTGAGAAAAATTACAAGTTGGAAGCCTCTCACAAGCCCCAAGGTTCTCCTCAGCTTCTAAACTTGATCCAAAATGAGTAAAATGTCTAAGTGTTCTCAAGAAATTGGCTAAAACCTTATTTATAGACAAAACACACGAGTCTTGGCGCTCAGGCGCCAATTCAGAGCGCCTGAGCGCCAATTCCATGCTGAAAACATGCCTCTGGAAGGCAATTAGTGCCTAGGCGCCAATTGAGCACGCCAATTCCAGAAACCCTGGAAGAAGCAATTAGCGCATAGGCGCCAATGGAGCACGCCTAGGCGCTCAAGCTCGTTGCAAAGCCCTTTTATCTTCCTCTTAACTCCTCTTCAAGCCTCTTTAAGCCTTCTTTCAATTCCAAGCTTCTTGACCTTCCTTCTCCTTCAGTTTCAAACACGAAAACCTAACCACCAAGCCAAGGAAATATCCAGAAGCTCCAAGAGCCAATTAGCAAAGAGGACCCTCAAATAACATAGGAAAAACATGCAAGTCCTAAACTTAGTTAAAATGCAAGAAAAGTCCCTATAAAACTACAAAATTACCAAAACAAAGTAAAGACACAAAGAAAGATAAAAATGCATGAGAATGCATGAAACACTACATGAGACTCAACAAAAAGACTCAAAACAAACAAAGAAATGACCCTAAAAACACCACTAAAATAGGGTCATCACTGGACTTGCTGTCAGAAACACGGGAAGAGGCTTGAATCAGAGAGGCTGCTATGAAACAGCGGGCTGCGGCGAGGTATGTCACAAAAGTCTGCCCAAGGGCGATGTAGGATGGAGATTTAGTTCTTAAGAAACGGACTGGGAATGTCAGGAACAAGTTGAGTTCGGTCTAGGAGGGCCCTTACAGAATCTTGAGAGCGTTGGGGAAAGGGGCCTACCACCTCGAGAGTTTGGATGGGAGGCGAGTGCCGCGATCTTGGAATGCATCAAGCCTGAGGTACTACTGCAGCTGAAGATTGAAGAAGAGATCAGATTGGGGCAGGGGCAATCGACTAAGCAAGACTCATGAAAACCGCAGGATTAAAAACAAAGACACGTTCTAATTCTCCATCTCGGGAGTTTGTTGGCTAAAACGCCTAAATTGTAAAAACAAACACACGTTCTTATTCTCCATCTCGGGAGTTTGTTGACTATAACGTCTTATTGAAAATACAAAAATTGTATCAAGCGATTTCAATCACACTGAATTGCGGCAAGTGCTAGGTGGGAAAAATTCCCTGAAGGTGGCAATCCCAACACGACCTTGATGTCTGGGGATTGCTCCGGAAAAGTCGACGCTGCTCGCCGTCACCCGTTGGCGACGTGTGCGGATAAGCCTCTTTTCCAAACAGCCTCCCTGAAATTTGAGCGAGCGAACCTAACTAGGCTAAGTCTCGGGAAACCCACATGGTCATTGAGACCAAAGCCACCGTAAGTCCTCGCCAAGTAAAGCTGGCAAGGCCACACCTGATCTTACGGGAAAAGCGTGTGAACAAAGCCTCAGTTCGAAACTGAGCAAAAGTCCTAGTTTAACCCAGCACACCATCAATGTCGTCAAACGTAATTCAGACCCAAGGAGACTGAGAGGGGAGCGTGGGAAAATTTCGGAAAAGCGTTAAAACAGACATAGGAAATAAAGTTGAATTAATTAACTTAGAATCGAAACATGCAATTGAAACAAATACATTGTTAAAAGGCAAAAGAAGAACTAGCGTTACAATTATTAAAGATAGTTAACATCATATTTTCTTTCTCTTGTTCCACAGCATCCTCAAGATCAACATGAGCAACTTCAGGTGGATCTTCTAGACCCTCCAGCCCGATTGGGGTGACCTTTTTAAAGATTCCCAAGGAGTTGAGGTTAATGGAAGGAGGAGGTGTTTGACTTGGGCCTTGGCGATGAGGGAGCCGCAAACACGCTCTTTGGTTGCCGCCTGGGCCGCTTCCCCTCTTATTTCCTCTTCTCAAACTTTAGCCTGGGCGTCCTTTTCAGCCGCAAGCTGGCACCAAGACGCCAGATCCGCCTTGGCCTCGGCGAGTGCCTTACCCTTACTCGCAAGTTCGTCACGCAAGGTGGTGATCTCTTTATCTTTGGTGGCCAAGTTCTCCTCCTGTGAGGCAACAATGATCTCTTTGGCGTTGAGGTCCCGTTGGAGCTCCTCAATCCGGGACTCGAGTCTTTCCCCTTCCTCGTTCGCCCTTAACAGTGCCAGCCTCGCCTCCTTGAGCTTTTGCTGCATCTTTTTAACCTTGCCCTCCTCTGTTGCCAATTGGCTGGACAGTTTAGAGCCAGTGTCATTCGCCCGAAGGTTGTCGGAACGCAGCTTCTCCACTTCCCGACGGAGCTCGACAAAGCAAGAGGCTGTGCTCGATGGGCCACTTGGGCGAACAAGCACCCGGCGCGGAAGAGGTTAGACACGGCTTCCTGGACAACATCTTGCGGGTCCTGACTGGAAGCCTCCCTTAGTTTTTCAAGATAGGGGTGAGAAAGGAGGAAAACAAATGGATCTTGGGAGGAGCTGCTGGAAGGACTCTTCGGGCGGTCCGCAGGAAGGTGGGGGGTTGATGGGTCAAAGGAAGTCGGGCCAGGTGAGGGAGACGGCGGGCGGACAGAGGAGGGTGATTTTTGCTCTTCCAAGGGGGCCGCGGTGGGAGGGGCGTCTGGAGGCAGTGTGGTGCCCGTCTCACCATGATGAGTGGACACCAGCGAGGGACCCACGGCGGCAGATTCAGATGCCACGGGTCCTCCATCTGTGCTGGTCAAAGGGGAAGCTTGGGGGTGTGGCTCGCCCAAATTTCTTCTCTTGGGCGAGCCGGCGCTCAACGGCGAGCATTTCCTTTTTTCCCCAACCTGGGCTGAGGAGGACACCTTGGCATTCCCATAGGTTCCTTCAGGAGCTCGACGGTGGAGAACTTCATATTTCCTGGAAAAAAAAACGAAAAGGCGTTGTTAGCAACGGAAAGGTCAAGGGGGAACTTGAAAGAGCATTTAAAGGGGGAACCTAATCGCGGGAGTAGTTTGGAGCCCGTAGGGGCGCCGAGCAACTCAGCACAACTAAGGCGGGGAAGTCGCGCGAGGATCCCGAGGGCGAATTTCTCTCTGACTGACAGGGGTGCTTTAGAAGGGTCGGCTACAGGTTTAGGGCACTTGGTCTAGTAAAACGGGAAGAGAGCTTCCCCTTCTCTTTGTGTAAATGACGAGGGGTAAGCTGGGTGAACGACGACTCGGAAGTACCAGCGGGCTAGAAGGGGTTCAGGGTCTCCCTGGTAAGGGCTGAGTCGTTCCCGGCCCAGGCGGGGCGCCAGTACAACCCAGCCATGGGACCCCAGGGATCGGGAATCTACTTCAAAGAAAAAGAAGAAGAGGGCAGTTGAGGGAACTACGACGACATTGTTGCAGGGAATTTCAAAACACCTCAAGTAAGCCCAGGCGTGGGGATGAAGTTTGCAAGGGGAGACGTTAACGACACTTAGCACTTGGCTAAGAAATGGGGAGAAAGGAAGTTTGATGCCAAGGTCAAGGAACAAGTATTCATATATGAAAAAGAAATGAGAGTACTTGGGGTTCTTAAGGGCGCGGTGCTGCCACGAGCGGTCTTGTCCCTGGCAACCTGTGGTGCGAAGGAGGTTTTCTAACAACGGGGTGCTACAGAGACCGCCAACCCTGCGGGCAAGGTCAGAGATAGAGCCATCAGTGGCAAGTTCCGAGGGCTGGTCAAGGATCCCTTGGTCAGGAGCGTTCTGGACCGGGGAAGGGAGAGTGGCGAAGTGATAGAGATCGGACCAGCCCATTCATAGACTCTTTTCCAAGGAATAGGATGCCCAATTACAAGGTCCAAGCCTAAAGGAATGAATCAAGCTTTGCAAGGATTTTTTCTTCAAATTAAGAATGATGGTTTGGACCCAACATGAAGGCAGATTTGTCAAGAGCCCAATCTCCATGTTAAAGATGCATTCATGAGCTGAAATTATACAAATTAGAGACTAATAATTATTGGACCTTCATAACTACAAAATAAGTCCAATATTTTTATTCTCTTTTGAATTTTCGTATTTAATTTAGGGGTGAATTTTCTGATGACATTTTGTATTCCCCCTAGTTGGTTTTAAATGTCTTTTATGAGCCTTTGACTCATCTTTAGGAATAGTGGGTTTTTACTCAAGTTTCCAATGCTAGTGGAGCTATAAATCTCTAGTGGAGTCTATTAAATGTTAGTGGGAGCATTATTACTTATTGGAAAGAGTAGCATCCCACTTAGCCTATAAATAGGGACTCAATGTATGGAACAAAGCAGTTTTTGAATCTGAATGATATTGAGTTTTCTCATATTGTGAGAGCTTCTCATTTGTTCTTGGGTTAAGAACTAAACTTGATAACTTTGGTTCTACCGGCAGGTCGCGGTTAGGGTCAAGTTCCTATCTTTTGTCCCCGGTTTTCAAGACGATCCTTTGTGTTCCCAAATCATATCATTTGGTATCAGAGCTTAGGCTCTTGAAAACCAGGTTTCTTTTCTCCATTTTGTTTTTATTTTACGTTTTTTTTGTTGTTCTCATTCTATATAAAAAAAAAACAGCCTACTCATATTATCCTTTCCCTTGTCTTCTCATCATCTTTTTTTGAAGTTTTCGTGTGTTCCTTCATTCTTTTTGTCTTTTGTGATTTGCATTCTGCTGGAAAAAAAAAAGTGCAAAAAAAGAAAGAAAAGAAAAGAAGTGTTCAGGTCCAAAAGCACAAAAAAAAAAGAAAAAAAAACGAAAAAAAAAAGAGTTGTGACCTGAAGAATTTAAGTGTGTTTCTTTCCAGCAATCAAAAAAAAAAACCTCAGCCATTGTTCTCGTTTTCTATTTATCTTAAAAAAAAATTAGTGTGTCCTTCCTAATCTCTCATTTTCCTTAAATCACTGAAGTTATCATCTTCATACTCTAGCTGTTCCTTGTTGTGTAGAACCATCCTAAAGTTCTTAATTTAAGAGCTCATAAGGTGAAGCTGAGTGGTAAAAGGCAAGAGTTGTGAGATCATTAGAGAAAAAAAAAAGCCAAATATTGAGCGAAACACGAGTGATTAAAATGTTTTGAGCGTAAACACGTGAGATTGTGTGAGTGAGGATTTTATTACTTACTATTTCTTGCAGCACTTAATCATGAGTAGAGGAGGAAAAGAAGAACTTGATCTCAAATTTTTGGCAAAAGTTTTTCAAGAACAATTTGATGCCTTGAATAGGAGATTGGATGATTTAACACATTCATCAAGGTCTGGGATCCCTCCTAGGCGAAACAATAAAGAAGAGGAGTCTTCATATGGAAGATATTCTGGGAGGCATGAAGGGGAAAGAGGGAGAGAGCATGAGGGAGAAATAAGGAAGGATAGAAATGAGAAATTGGAAAAGAGAGAAAGTGAAAAGAAAGAGGAGTTGAGAGAAAAAGAAATGAGAAATGAAAAGAAAGAAGAGTTGAGAGAAAAAGAAATGAGAAGTGAAAAGAAAGAAGAATTGATAGAAAAAGAAGTTGATAGTGAAAAGAATGAGGAATTGAGAAAAAAAGAAAAGGATTGTGAAAAAAATAGCAGTGATGGTCAAGTGTTTTCTTGTCAAGAAATAACCTTGATTTCCAATGATTCTAATAACTTTTCTTTGTCTAGTGGTGTTGAACATATTCTGCAGGATCAAGATCCATGTGATTTTACATCACCATTAAGAACTAGGAAACAGATTGGTCTAATCCCAAGTGCACCATTAGTTGTGAAGCCAACAATTTTGAGCAATCCTCAAGAGACCGAGCAGGGAGTAGTTACTTTGTTTGATTCAAGTGTTGTGGTTGTTCCTAATGATTTACATGAAAATTTGATACACATGAAGAATTCTTCTGATTTACATGTTAATGTGCATACATTGACTAATTCATTTTCACATGATGATTTGCATAACAAGGATGTTCTGAACATGCATAAATCTTCACCTGATTTTGATTGTAACTCTACTTGGAATAATTCTAAACAAGCTGAATGTGCCATGGGTAGAGAACTTGAGACTAATGGTTCCAATTGTGATTTCATGCTCAAATACAAGTTGTACTATCTTGATCAATATGGCTTCTTGAAAGGTGTTTGGCATGTTGATCATGGTGGTTTCTTATATGATGAATATGATTCCTTACTTGAATGGCTAGCATGCTTAAGATTAGTCTTCGATCCCGGAGGCTTAATTCAGTTTTGTGCAGTAGAGAGTTTTTCAACTTTTTTTTTTAACTAATTATTGTTGTTCCTTTGACCAGGTTATGAGTTTGATTCGAGGACGAATCATCTCGAAGAGGGAGGGAATGATAGAGATCGGACCAGCCCATTCATAGACTCTTTTCCAAGGAATAGGATGTCCAATTACAAGGTCCAAGCCTAAAGGAATGAATTAAGCTTTGCAAGGATTTTTTCTTCAAATTAAGAATGATGGTTTGGACCCAACATGAAGGCAGATTTGTCAAGAGCCCAATCTCCATGTTAAAGATGCATTCATGAGCTGAAATTATACAAATTAGAGACTAATAATTATTGGACCTTCATAACTACAAAATAAGTCCAATATTTTTATTCTCTTTTGAATTTTCGTATTTAATTTAGGGGTGAATTTTCTGATGACATTTTGTATTCCCCCTAGTTGGTTTTAAATGTCTTTTATGAGCCTTTGACTCATCTTTAGGAATAGTGGGTTTTTACTCAAGTTTCCAATGCTAGTGGAGCTATAAATCTCTAGTGGAGTCTATTAAATGTTAGTGGGAGCATTATTACTTATTGGAAAGAGTAGCATCCCACTTAGCCTATAAATAGGGACTCAATGTATGGAACAAAGCAGTTTTTGAATCTGAATGATATTGAGTTTTCTCATATTGTGAGAGCTTCCCATTTGTTCTTGGGTTAAGAACTAAACTTGACAACTTTGGTTCTACCGGCAGGTCGCGGTTAGGGTCAAGTTCCCCTTTTATCTTTGATTACTTTGGTTCTACCGGCAGGTCGCGGTTAGGGTCAAGTTCCTATCTTTTGTCCCCAGTTTTCAAGACGATCCTTTGTGTTCCCAAATCATATCACGAAGGTTTTCAAGCGGTGGGCTTTGATTTCCTCCACAGAAGAAATGGCTCATGTTGAAGGCATCGTGAAAACAAAAGGAAAGAGTAAAAACAGGGACGAGAATACTAACCAAGAAGAAGCTGTGTGGAAGGAAGCAGGAGAGGTCGGAGTTCGCAGAGCTGTCAGGAGAAACTGGTGTGAGAACAGGGAAAAAGTATGAAGGCAGTTGGTAATAAAGGACGAGTAATGAAGAAAGAGGAAAAAGAATGTTTACAGTTAAGTAAGGAATCGTGACCTATAATGACAAGGTGAAGTGGTTATTGGAGGAAAGGACGCGTATTTCCGGAAGCGGGAGTGGCGCATTAAATAAAAATCATGACGGTTGATTGGATTAAATTCAAATTGGCAGGCTTTATTACGGTTCGGGGGGACGTTTCGAGGATATCGGTTGAGATTCTGCAGATTCGCTGACCTTTGCATTTCCTCAGCACGTTACATGTGGCCTACACGCGTCAAGCCACCATGATTCACGGCGGTCACAGCTGGAGCTGGGCGAGAGGGCCAAGCACCGTCGCCACGAGCCTACCTGTGGACTCGTGGACTCGGGGAAACTCGTGAGGGGAGTCAGAAATTAGCTTTAGCTTTACTTACTATGCCATGTTGGCAATCATTCTTGATCACTAGGCTTTGGCATTAGTTAGTTCTGATTATTAAGACACTCTCAGCTCTCATACTTCGAGCTCGGTGTCTTGTGGACTGGGCGAGGGCCCCCGCGCTTGCCTCAGGGCGATGAGTGAGCCGGGAAGTTTGGGCCTCCTCCGAGGGGCCCAGTAGGCCCACTAAGGACGATGGGGAGCGCTAGGCCCAACCCCAAGCCTATAAATAGGGGGCGGTTATCAATTGTAAGGGACTCTTAGCTCATTTGAGAAATAACAAACTTGAAATTCAGTTACATTCTCTCTCTAAGCGGTTACACTCTCTCTCACTAAATTCCCACATTACAATCCCTTCACTCTAGGTATCATACCTCACCTCTATGTTCTTGGATAGAACAATGATTTTTGAGATAATTAAATGGTAAAAATTAATTGAATGCTAATTGTAACACCCCGATTTCGGTGGCGTCACTTTAGTAACTCAAGAATAAAATAAAGCGGAAAAGCAGGTATTTTTTTTTCGTTTTGTTTAAATAAAAAGACTTGTCGATATAAAGACTCATCCCAATCGCAATTAACAGCGATTAATATACAATACAAGCACACCCTTGCTGTAACTAAAAACATCGTCACGAGTGTCCTCAAGTGACGGAAAGTAACATCAAGTAACTAAAAGTATTGCCCAACGGAAAACAAGTGCGACTCATAAATAGAGTCATAAGTTTTATAAATACAGTCCTCCGAAGAGTAAGTCAGCCCAAAACGGCTTCCAAAAAAAGACTTCTTACGTCCGACCACTCCATGTGATTCCCATCTACGGAGAACCACACCGAAAGCAACCTGTCGGAAACTACCCTGTCCCAAAAGTACAAATGACGAATCAGAGCTATGACACTAACACCCAACCTTAGTAGGCTCTAAACACCCATACCCTATACTTCCATCATCGACCCTCATCTGGTCATGCATTCAGTCCGGGTCCTCGTCGAAAGCTTCAGTAATAGTCATTACGCTCCTGGTCCTCCTCGAGTGACGAATCATCACGAATCGGCTGACGGACGCCTGGCAGCAGGCCGACCGCCCAAACACAAACATACAAACAAAGCCAAGGCGCTAGGGTCAACTCACGGAATAAAATAGATAATACAAACAACATGTGAAGAATAAGGGGGTATATATATATATGTTGTATATATACATGTAATTTATGTATTGCCTACCCTAAGGTATATACATAACATGTTATCAAGGCTCTAATAAACAATTCGATATCTGCTATCTCAACAGTTCAATAAACAATGGCTCAATAAATCAGTAGGGGTGCATGTATGCATGCAATGTCAACTCAGAAGATTATCCCAACAATTAGGCATGTCGAGTCGATCCAACCCATCGGGTTGAACATACGGACTCGCACACGCAACAAGTGACAACGCCAAGTCGATTCACTCAAAAGAGTCGAACATACGGACGCTGCGCGTGTCCAAAGACTATCGCCGAATCGATCCAATCCATCGGATTGAACATACGGATCCGCGCGAGTCGAAAGGTTATCGCTGAATCGATCCAATCCCTCGGATTGAACATACGGATTCACGCGAGTTAAAATGGCAATCGCTGAATCGATCCAATCCATCGGATTGAACATACGGACTCACGCGTGCCTGAGTGACTACCGCCGAATCGATCCAATCCATCGGATCGAATATACGGATCCGCGCGTGTCAACAATTATTGCCGAATCGGTCCAACCCGTCGGGTTTGAACATACGGATTCGCGCCGCAAAGTCGAAGTTACACTCTTGGTGTTCTTCGTGAAGGCCCAGTCTTCTGACCGTCCCAAACCCCAAACATATGCATAATGCAATATGGTTAACAAAACATCGAATCGTCCTCACACGTACGAGTTTTACCACAAATCTCAATTTAAAAGGACCCGAAGATCAAAGTCGTCTTGCGACTAGGCTGTGAAAAGCCGGAGTACATATTGCACTCAGTGACATTTCCATGGTCACTATGGTTCATCCCCGTGACAACCATCAAATCATCTCAAGTTCAAGGCTTTTCGACTATTTCCCGTTTTTCACAATCATTTTCAACTCTTAAATTTTCCCAAAGGTCTCGTTAATTAATCAAAGCATTTCAAGTTGAGTTAATTAAATTATGAGGTTTATTATCGAAATCCAAGTTCCATAATTTCTTCAAGTTCCAAATTCCAACTATTCAAAGTTTCCCAAACCTCCCAAATAAAATCCCCTGGAAAAGTCTAAGTATTCCAAAGAGGGCTAGATCTCAGACCTCAGGTCAGGACCTGCCTAGGGTTTCCTCTCAACCCGAAAGATCAACAAAATCAACTCAAATGTCCTACACTCCGCAATCGCGTCAACACGCACAATTCGATATCAATTCAACAACATTCAGCTCTAAAGAGCGATGCAACAATAATACGGTGCGGAAATCATAAGACAGAAACCAGTAAACGGCCGAAGCCTCTCAGAAAACGGAGACACACGTCTCATATAAGTTCACTCGGCCGTAGCCTCCAAAAAACATTTTTCAATTTCAAACGATAAACAATACCCAAGCAATATTCAATAACAAGCAATATTCAATATCAAGCAATATTCAAGTCGAATTTATCGACGCCTATAAATCAATAGCTAGTAAGTAAGTTGCCCTAACCTCGAGTTGTTCCAGTCTCGCGGTGTAGGTCTCCCTCACAAGCTTGTTCAGTCAATCCCAAAGTTTCCACAATTGAACCTTTGAGCAAACAAAGCAATCATGAATCAACACAAGTCGATACAGTCGAAACAATCCTAACTAATGTTCGACAAAGCTCAAGAAGCTTCAGAGTACAACATTTAGGCACGAATGGAAGGGCTTTCCCCGAATGGATGAGTTTTGACTCGATTCAAGTTTTGTACAAAAACACTTTATTCGCTAAAACGTGCATAACTCGAGCTACGGAACTCAAAATGACACGAAACCGGCGCCAAAATTTCGACAATTGAAAGAGCTACGCAATGGCTCAGGTCATAGAGACCAAAAAATTATTTTTGGATACGGTACCCAAGCAAATAGGTTTCGGCCACTATGGAAAATAGGGTTTTCGAACTTTTTCTTCGATCTAAATCAATTCCTATGTATTCTTAGGCGATATCTAGGCCAGGGAAACTCTCAGAAAAATTATCGGGTCGAAAACTGTCGCAAGGGTATTTTGGTCAATATTTTTAGCTCGGAAACTCAAAATTAGAATTTCGAAAAACAAATTTGATGAGCTCGATCCTAAAGACATTTATAACAACTAATCCTACTGAAGCTAAGCTCAGTCGAGAGTTTTTGATCCAAAAAGCGGAACCTCTGTCAGAAAATGGGTATTTTCAGAAAACTGGACCTCTGCGACGATTCGACAGGATTCAGTCGAAAACAACTGGATATTTATGCTCTAGAGCACGTAGGCAATAAGTTTAGACACCAAAATCAGTTTATTTGGACAGTTTTACAAAAAGCTCAAAACTTTGAGCACAGAAAGACATAGAGAAAAGCGACAGAATTGACGATCAGAAGTAAGGAATAGCATCAGTACCTCGAGGTCTACGCGTAGCAACGAACGGAACGACGATCGGTCAAGAATTGGAAAAATCACTTTCCTTCCTCCTTTCCTCCAAGAGCTCTCGGCCGTGTGTGTGTGTTTGTGACTTTTTTTTTTTGTTTTTTTTTTTTCATTTTTCAAAGTATATATAGAAAATTGAAAACGTGAGAAAATGATTATTTCGCGATTCCGATTTTTCCTACTGATTCCTACGTATTTTAGACACGATATTCTTCCCGCTGAATCTTCTAATTCTCCAAAGAAATATCAGTATGATTTTTGGTTTTCGAGGCTTGTTTTTAATGTTTACCGGCTTAAAAATGCACTTTATGCACTTTATGGTTTTGACCTCGGATGCAGAAACTTCCTTCTGAAGAAAGATTCGGAACGTCGATTAGAGTGGGCGTACGCGGATAAAATCTTTATTTGAAGCTCCGAATAGAAAAAGTCTTCATCGTCCGTTGATTTTAGGGTTTCTGAACTATCAGGGTTTCGGTTTCGGCGAACTTCCGAGTATTGGAATTTGACGTTCGTACATTCCAGGGTTTCGTATCGAAACGCTTGTTTATAGACGAATAAGATAAGTTCTAACATTTTTCTGAAGATTTTTGGAATTATTTTCCATCGTGTCTTAAAACGTAAATTAGCTATTTACTAGCGTTTTTGACCTAGGTTTAAGCGAATACTAATCGTGCTATAACTTTTATCGACTTGGATACCATCCTTAGATTTTTCCTGAACTTTCTCCTTCACAAATTTATTCCATTCAATAAACACTTGTTCAGGTTTTTCCTTCACGTTACATCCAATTAATCGTGAAAAGAAATTTTATTCGATTTATTCCAACTTAAAAACTTGGGTCTCACATTACTACCCTCCAAAAAGAAAGTTTCGTCCTCGAAACTTAGGATTCAGTAAAACTCCGAATATTATTCCTTGGTCTCTTACTCTAACTCCCATATAGCACCATGAAATCAGTCTTCTACTTAGTCACCATTCAAATTAAATCTCGACTTGCGCCTTAATACCTAGTACATCACTAGACTCATCCCCTTTAACATCAACTTATCAACAACTTATAAGCTAATCTTCATCTTAATATTCAACAAACCATTATTGACATCTTTTTCTTCAAAACTTTCCTCACTCAAACCAATTTACACTTATTGAAATCCCTAACACTTCACACAAATAAGGACTCATCCCCTAGCAGATCAACTTATAACTATACCCCAAGGGACTTAACTAGTCATTTTATCATCCGATCCTTCAACCTTCCGAGTTTTAACCGTTTTCGTAACCGCTAACACCACTGTAAGGCCCGAGTTTTTAAGTTTATGCTAAGTGAATAAACTTCTTATTCACGATTAGGGTTGATGTAATGTGAAGGGAAACCTGAACGAAAGTTTATTAAATGAAATATATTTATGAAGGAGAAAGTTCAGGAAAAGTTCAAGGATTGCATTATGATCGATAAAAGTTATAGCACGAACGTTTTACGCTTAAACCTAGGTCAGAAACCCTAGTATATAGCTAATTTTCACTTTTAGGCACGATGGCAGTTAATTCCAAAAATCTTCAGAGAAATGTTAGAACTTCTCTTTTTCCATATATCACAATCGTTTCGAGGCGAAACTCTAGGATCTACGAACGTCCGATTCCAATCATCGGAAGTTTGCCGAAACCGAATCCCTGGTATTTCAAAACCCTAGAATTTCTCGACAATGAAGACTTATCTATTCAGAGCTTCAAATGAATATTCTACACGCGTACACCCATTTCTCTTGATGATTTCAATCTTTCTTCCGAAGGAAGTTTTCTATTCCGACATTCGATGCAAAAAGCAACTTATCGGGTAAAATAGTTTTATACCGACTATGCATTAGTTGCCAAAAATACAAGGAGACCTCTTTATAGTTTTGGAATTCTTTGGCCAAAACATATCTATTAATTCACGGAGAATGACGCCGGAAAAATCAGATTCGCGAAACTTTCATTTTCCCGCGAATTTCCATCTTCTATATATAGCAAAGAAAGGAAGAAAAACACAAATTTTCCTCCATTTTTCTCTCCAAGGCCGCGAGCTTCAACAAGGAAGAAGGAAGAAGAGTTTTCTTCATTACTTGCTTGATCGTTGATCCGTTAGTCGCTGCTTCAAGGTTTCGAGGTATAGTCGCTAATCCTTACCTCTGATCGCTTTTTCCATAGCTTTTCTGTAGGCTTTTCTGAGCTGGTAGTTTATGGGTTTTTCCAAAACTATCCTGAATCTTTCATTTCTGATTCTAAACCTCTTCCTTATATGCCCAAGATCACTTCTGCCGGGTTAGATTTTCCGTTATGTCGCCGGAATTCCGCCGGAATCAATTTGAGCCTAAAATACCCATTTTTGGAGTTTTTGGTGTAAAGCTTCAACCTTTAGGCTAAAAACTATCGCCTTAGCTTAGTGCTAGTAGGATTAGTTGTCATAAACGTCGTTGGTGACGTCCCTGCAAAATTTTATTTTTGGGATTTCAGTTTTGAAAATCCTAAGTTAAAAATCATGACCCAAATACCCCTGCGACAGTTTTTGATCCGATAATTTTTCCGAGTTTAGAATACCCTTAGTTACGGCTAATGATAGCATAGGAACCAAGTTTGATCGAAGAAAAACCGAACCTTACAATTACCAAAAGTGGCCGTGAGCTATTAAAGGGGGAGGAGGAAATTTCCTTTTCCGAAAACTTGTCTTTCGGGCTAGTTTATCGTACCTTAGGGTATAGATTACTTCGAGTAACCTTAGTAAGTATCGATAGCTTAGTTTCCGATAGATTCTGATAGTATTCTGTGATTTTATTGTAAAGGTGCTTTTGAGGATTTCCCCGAGGACCAACACTTTGAGAGCGAGGAAGCACTAGTTGATCATTCTGGAGAACTTTCAGGTGAGGGCTTCTCACTGAATCTCTAGTTAATGCTTAGGGTCGATGTTTCGACATTGTTTACTGTTTATGCACTGGAATTGTGTGTGATTGGAAAATGTTTTCTGAGGCTTCGGCTGACAATGTAGATGATTCATCTACTGAATGTTTTTGAGATTGTCTTACATGCTATGTGCTATGTGGGTAATCTAGGATGTGTGGTGCATGCTTTATATGCTAAGTGCTAAGTGTTTATGATGCGATTTATTGATATATGACATGTTGTTGATTGTGATGATTTAAATATGCTCTGTACTGGAATCTGAGATTCTGAACGGTGAGAATAGCGGGCAGGTCATGCCGATTTTATTTTGAGAGTTTTGACAAAGTTTGATAGGACGAACGAGGTTCGGGCCTTAATTTTGTTTAGTGGATCGAGACATCCTCTGGAAGCGACTTGGGATTGGGAGATCCTGAAAATGTATAAGACTTGCGATAAGACAAAATGGAATCTATTTTATAAAGAAAATTCATAAGACCTTAAATAACCTCAAAATCTTTAAGTAATGATAACAACCTCGAAGGAAGGCATTGGAAGTCAAATCATAGTTTTGGAAAAACGAGGAGTGTCGTCGGATCCAAGTGTTGAGTTTGTTGTTGTGCTGTTGGAGCAGCGTTTGTTGTTGTGCTGTTGGAGCAGCGTTTATTGTTGTGCTGTTGGAGCAGCGTTTGTTATTGTGCTGTTGGAGCAGCGTTTGTTGGGGTGCTGTTGGAGCAGCTATGTGTCGTTATGAAGTGTGTCTTTTGGTCGCAGAATCGACTTTACCTTAGGGTAAGCTTTTAGAGACTTTAACTTCCCTAGAACACGTGGCGACGTGTCGAGTGAGGACGGAGACGTTGTTTGACTAATCATTTTGCATACATGCAACATTAAGGAGGTATTAACACAGGACGTACTCTGGACCTCGTCGGTTTCCAAAATGGTCATAAGACCCGGAATGCCGTGAAAGAGCGTTTGTAGACGTCTCTTGTAGCAGACCGAAATGGCAGACCTACGGGTTTACTGCTGATCTGACTACCCCTGTTGGAGTAAGAGGCACGCGGGCCGAAATGGCTCCACCGTGGCTGGTGTTAGGGCTGATCCGTTTGATGTCCATCCCTTTCCGGAATGCATGTGGTTGACTGGGTTAACCTGCATACATATCATGCAACATGCATACGAATTTAGTTGTTGAGTGTGATTGGTAATTGTTAAACCTATTTGGAACATGCTATCTGCTATTATTGTGTTTATGTTATTGTGGAACATGCAACCCTAGGAATGACATCTTTAGCTATAAGCCTAAGTGGCTATCTATTATTTGTACCTATTGGGTTTATTATCTACATAGTTCTTTAGAGTTGACCCTCGCGTCTTCTGTGTGTGTTTTGGCGGACAACGCCTTTTGTCAGATGAGTATTGCGGACTGGTTCACCATGGTCCACCCTTCGGGGGGGATTAGGTACGAGATGATAGATCAGGACGACCCCGGGTCGTGGGTGGTTGACCCCGCGAGCCACCGAGCGACGTATTCGGGGCGCATCATGGAGGACCACGTGGACAGTGGAGGACTCTTGAGGTCAGGAGTGTTGAGGCGATGCTCTATCAGCTTCAACTTGCCACCGGGCGTTCACTGCGGACCAGGATTCGGAGGAGCACCGCCGCCACCGTCATCTTCAGAGGAGGAGGATCCCTCAGAGGAGATTCCAGTGGGAGTGCCTTCGGCAGGGTCTAGTGCACCCTCTGTTGCGATCATTGATGATCAGGGTTCGGGCCCTAAGCCCGTGAGTCCAACATCGGAGCGCACTGCGGTTGCGAGGGGAGGACGTATAGGGCTAGTAGACTTGGTCGTTCTGGATTCTGATTCAGACGACGATCATGCGAGCACATAGTTTTGAGTGTTGGTATGAGCTCCTCGAGTTAGGATTAGTGTAGGAGTAGAGTTTTAGCTCTGACAGTCTTGCTTCATTTGTTACTTAGGGGACAGGGTAGATCCGCCTATAGCTTTTTGTGTGGTTTCCTTACGGGAATCACAGAGAGTTGGTTGGACTTAGGAGGTCTTATTTTCAGGCCATTGGGTCAGCTGATTCTCAGTTTTGAGGGATGGTGTTGCGGGCACTTCACCCTTTTCATTTGGTTTGTATATATTGCCTACGGGCGTTGCACTTTTCTTTCCGTCACTGGAGGTTACTCGTGACGAGGTTGTTACTTACAGCGGGGGCTGTTTATATATCGTATATTAGTTCTATTGCTTTTCGCTTTTGGGTTTTATTTAATTCATTCTTGTCTTAGTTATTATCGAAAAAAAAAATATTTCACGTTTTTCCGCATTAAGTTTACTTTTGGTTACTAAAGTGACGCCACCGAAATCGGGTGTTACATTGTGGTATCAGAGCACGGTCGAGTCTTTCGGGAGTGTTTGGGGAATAGGTCTTCTGTGCTAGGTTGTGTGACTCTGCAAAGAGTGAAAATTGATTGTCTGCAAGCGATTTTTCGCTTAAAAATTGATTGAAGTTATTGCTTACTCATATTGTATAGTGATGCTAGATGCTATCTTATGATGAGTACTGACTGTTTGCTTCCTTTAACAGAATATGGTGAATACCAACCAGCTAGCTGAGATGATGGCCACTATGGCCCAAGCCGTTACCGCACAGGCGAATGATAACGCCATGAGGCGTGCTGCTGAAGAAGCACGTGAACAACATCAGCGCCAGAGGGAAATAACTCTGGACCAGAACAAAGGCCTCAATGACTTCAGGAGGCAAAACCCACCCAAGTTCTCTGGTGGTACTGATCCAGACAAAGCAGATCTCTGGATTCAGGAGGTTGAAAAGATATTCGGCGTCCTACAGACTGTTGAGGGTGCCAAGGTGGGCATGGCGACTTATCTGTTGCTCGGTGATGCTGAGTACTGGTGGAAGGGCCACAAGGGGATCATGGAAGCTAACCATGAAGAGATCAACTGGAATTCTTTCCGGGCTGAATTCTTGGAAAAGTACTTTCCAACAAGTGCTCGGGATGAGCGGGAGTCACAATTTCTAACCCTCCGTCAGGGAGGTATGTCGGTGCCGGAATTTGCTTCGAAGCTGAAATCCTTGGCGAAGCATTTCCAATTCTTCCACGACCATGTGAACGAACGCTATATGTGCAAGCGTTTCGTTAATGGACTGAGGCCGGATATTGAGGACTCAGTGAGGCCACTGGGAATCATGCGATTCCAGTCGTTGGTGGAGAAGGCCACAGAAGTAGAGCTAATGAAGAACCGGAGATTGAACCGGACTGGAACTGGAGGGCCGATGAGGTCGAGCTCTCAGAATATTCAGAACAGGGGGAGGTTTCAAAACAGGAGGCCGTACCAGCGTCCTGCTGGTAGAGGGTTTGCGTCAGGATCTTACAGGCCCATGGTGGGGGCTGCTGGTGGTTCTGGGGGTCAGACTCAGAACAGGGAACTGACGTGCTTCAAGTGTGGGAAGCCGGGGCACTTTGCTCGTGCTTGTCCCGACACGAGGCCTCAATGCTTCAATTGCAACAAGTTGGGGCATACTGCTGCTCAGTGCAGGGCACCAAAGGCGGAGCCAACCGTCAACACTGCTCAAGGAAAGCGTCCTGCTGCAAAGGCGAGAGTCTACACCATGGATGGTGAAGATGCTGAGGGGGTAGATGGACTGATTAGAGGCGACTGCGAGATTGACGGTAACCTTCTATCCGTACTTTTTGATTCCGGAGCAACGCATTCATTTATCTCTAGAGATTGTGCAATCAGATTAAGACTTCCTATTACTGCTTTGAGCTTCGATCTGATAGTTGCTACTCCTGCCAAGACTCTACTTGCTAATTCAGCATGCATGTATTGTCCGATAACATACAACAATAGGATCTATCATGCTAACCTTGTATGCCTAACTCTTAAGAACCTAGATGTTATCCTAGGAATGGATTGGTTGTCCCGTTATCATTGTCTTTTGGACTGCAACCGAAAGAGAGTGGTATTTCCTGATTCGGATCTTTCCGAGTATCTAGCTGCCAATCACATCAGCGTCGCTTTGAACGAGGGATCTCAGGAGTATTCTGTTTTGCTAAGCTTGGAGAGCAAAGGGAACCCAGAAGTTGGCAGTATTCCAATGGTGAAAGAATTCACGGATGTTTTTCCTGGCGATGTACCTGGATTGCCGCCTGTACGCGACATTGAGTTTGCTATAGACATCGTACCGGGAACAGGGCCGATTTCGATTGCACCATATCGTATGGCACCTGCGGAGCTAGTGGAACTGAAGTCCCAACTCGAAGATCTTTTGTCGAAGGGATTCATACGACCAAGCGTTTCACCTTGGGGAGCGCCAGTCTTATTGGTGAAGAAGAAGGACGGGAAGTCGAGACTATGTGTCGACTACCGACAATTGAACAAGGTAACCGTCAGGAATAGGTATCCGTTACCTAGGATTGATGATTTGATGGATCAACTGCGGGGAGCTACCATATTCTCGAAGATCGACCTGAAGTCGGGTTATCATCAAATCAGGGTCAAGACCGAGGATATCCAGAAGACGGCATTCAGAACCCGTTATGGACACTATGAGTACTTAGTGATGCCATTTAGGGTGACAAATGCGCCGGCAATATTCATGGCTTACATGAATATGACTTTCCATACATTCCTGGATCGATTCGTCGTGGTGTTTATCGACGACATTCTGATCTATTCAAAGAATGCTGAAGACCATGAGGAGCACTTGCGACAAGTTTTACAAGTGCTGAGGGAGAAGGAGTTGTATGCCAATCCTTCTAAGTGCGAATTTTGGCTCGAAGAGGTAAAATTCTTAGGCCATGTGATCTCTAAGGAGGGGATAGCTGTGGATCCAGCAAAGGTAGAGACCGTATTGTCATGGGAACGGCCGAAGACAGTGACGGAGATCAGAAGTTTTGTCGGTTTGGCGGGATACTATCGTCGTTTTATCGAGAATTTCGCGAAGATTGTTGGACCTTTGACTCAACTGACGAGGAAGGACCAACCGTTTGCATGGACTGAAGCGTGCGAGACTAGCTTTCAGACGATGAAGGAACGGTTGACGACGTCACCTGTACTCGTCTTACCGCAACCGGAGGAACCTTATGAGGTATACTGTGATGCTTCGCATCAAGGTTTGGGATGTGTGCTGATGCAACATCGGAAGGTGGTTGCTTATCCTTCAAGACAACTGAAGGTGCATGAGAAGAATTATCCGACTCATGACTTGGAACTAGCTGCAATCGTATTTGCGCTGAAGATTTGGAGACATCACTTATATGGATGCAATTTCACCATATTCAGTGATCATAAGAGCTTGAAGTACTTGTTTGAGCAGAAGGAGCTGAACATGAGACAGCGTCGGTGGATGGAATTTCTCAAAGATTACGAGTTCACTCTGCAATATCATCCTGGAAAGGCGAATTGTAACACCCCGATTTCGGTGGCGTCACTTTAGTAACCAAAATAAACTTAATGCGGAAAAACGTGAATATTTTTTTTTTATAATAATAACTAAGACAAGACTGAATTAAATAAAACCCAAAAGCGAAAAGCAATAGAAATAATATACAATATATAAACAGCCCCCCCGCTGTGGTAGCAACCTCGTCACGAGTAACCTCCAGTGACGGAAAGAAAGGTGCAACGCCCGTAGGCAATATATACAAACCAAATGAAAAGGGTGAAGTGCCCGCAACACTATCCCTCAAAACTGAGAATCAGCTGACCCAATGGCCTGAAAATGAGACTTCCTAAGTCCAACCAACTCTCTGTGATTCCCGTAAGGAAACCACACAAAAAGCTATAGGCGGATCTACCCTGTCCCCTAAGTAACAAATGAAGCAAGACTGTCAGAGCTAAAACTCTACTCCTACACTAATCCTAACTCGAGGAGCTCATACCAACACTCAAAACTATGTGCTAGCATGATCGTCGTCTGAATCAGACTCCAGAACGACCAAGTCTACCAACCCTATCCGTCCTCCCCTCGCAACCGCAGTGCGCTCCGATGCTGGACTCACGGGCTTAGGGCCCGAACCCTGATCATCGATGATCGCAACGGTGGGTGCACTAGACCCTGCCGAAGGCCCTCCCACTGGAATCTCCTCTGAGGGATCCTCCTCGTCTGAAGACAATGGTGGTGGTGGTGGTCCTCCAAGTCCTGGTCCACAATGAACGCCCGGTGGCAAGTTGAAGCTGATAGAGCATCGCCTCAACACTCCTGACCTCAGAAGTCCTCCGCTATCCACGTGATCCTCCATGATACGTCCCGAATACGTCGCTCGGTGGCTCGCGGGGTCAACCACCCACGACCCGGGGTCGTCCTGATCGATCATCTCATACCTAATCCCCCCCGAAGGGTGGACCATGGTATACCAATCCGCAATATTCATCTGACAAAAGGCGTTGTCCGCCAAAACACACACAGAAGACGCGAGGGTCAACTCTAAAGAACTATGTAGATAATAAACCCAATAGGTACAAATAATAGATAGCCACTTAGGCTTTTAACTAGAGATATCATTCCTAGGGTTGCATGTTCAACAAAATCATAACGACAATAATAACAATTAGCATGTTCCAAGTAAGTTTATCAAATAGCAACCACACTCATCAACTAAGTCAGTATGCATGTTGCGTGATATGTATGCAGGTTAACCCAGTCAACCAATATGCAATCCGGAACGGATGGACATCATCGGATCAGCCCTTCACCAGCCACGGTGGTGCCATTTCGGCCCGTGATGTCTCTTACTCCCACTGGGTAGTCAGATCAGCAGTAAACCCGTAGGTCTGCCATTTCGGTCTGCTACAAGAGACGTCTACAAACGCTCTTTCACGGCATTCCGGGTCTTATGACCATTTTGGAAACCGACGAGGTCCAGAGTACGTCCTGTGTTAATACCTCATTAATGTTGCATGTATGCAAAATGATTAGTCAAACAACGTCTCCGACCTCACTCGACACGTCGCCACGTGTTCTAGGGAAGTTAAAGTCTCTAAAAGCTTACCCTAAGGTAAAGTCGATTCTGCGACCAAAAGACACACTTCCTAACGACACATAGCTGCTCCAACAGCACCACCACACACGCTGCTCCAACAGCACAATAACACACGCTGCTCCAACAGCACAACAATAAACGCTGCTCCAACAGCACAACATCAAACGCTGCTCCAACAGCACAACGACAACATACTCAACACTTGGATCCGACGACACTCCTCGTTTTCCAAAATTAAGATTTCACTTCCAATGCCTTCCTTCGAGGTAGTTATCATTACTTAAAGATTTAGAGGTTATTTAAGGTCTTTTGAGTTTTCTTTATAAAATAGATTCCATTTTGTCTTATCGCAAGTCTTATACATTTGCAGGATCTCCCAATCCCAAATCGCTTCCAGAGGATGTCTCGATCCACTAAACAAAATCAAGGCCCGAACCTCGTTCGTCCTATCAAACTTTCTCAAAACTCTCAAAATAAAATCGGCATGACCTGCCCGCTATTCTCACCATTCAGAATCTCAGATTTCCAGTGTAAAGCATATTTAAATCATCACAATCAACAACATGTCATATATCAAGAAATCTCAACATAAACACTTAGCACTTAGCATATAAAGCATGCACCACACATCCTAGATTACCCACATAGCACATAGCATGTAAGTCAATCTTCAAAAACATTCAGTAGATGAATCATCTACATTGTCAGCCGAAGCCTCAGAAAACATTTTCAATCACACACAATCTCAGTGCATAAACAGTAAACAATGTCGAAACATCGACCCTAAGCATTAACTAGAGATTCAGTGAGAAGCCCTCACCTGAAGGTTCTCCAGTATGATCGTCAAGCGCTTCCTCGCACTCAAAGTGTTGTTCCTCAGAGAAATCCTCAAAAGCACCTTTACAATGAAACCACAGAATACTATCAGAATCTATCGGAAACTAAGTTATCGATACTTACTAAGGTTACTCGAAGTAATCTATACTCTAAGGTACGATAATCTAGCGCGAAAGACAAGTTTTCGGAAAAGGAAATTTCTTCCTCCCCCTCTAATAGGCTCGGCCACTTTTCACAATTAAGGGGCTCGATTTTTCTTCGATCAAACTTGGTTCCTATGCTTTCATATGCCGTAACTAAGGGTATTCTGAACTCGGAAAAATTATCGGATCAAAAACTGTCGCAGGGGTATTTTGGTCATGATTTTTAACTTAGGATTTTCAAAACTGAAATCCCAAAAATAAAATTTTGCAGGGACGTCACCAACGACGTTTATGACAACTAATCCTACTAGCACTAAGCTAAGGCGATAGTTTTCAGCCTAAAGGTTGGAACTTTACTCAAAAACTACATAAATGGGTATTTTAGGCTAGAATTGATTCCGGCGGAATTCCGGCGACATAACGGAAAATCTAATCCGGCAGAAGTGATCTTGGGCACATATAGAAGAGGTTTAGAATCAGAAATGAAAGATTCAGGATAGTTTTGCAAAAACCCATAAACTATCCACTCAGAAAACTCTACAGAAAAGCTATGGAAAAAGCGATCGGAGGTAAGGATTAGCGACTATACCTCGAAGCCTTGAAGCAGCAACTGATTGATCGACGATCAAGCAAGGTTTGAAGAAAAGCTCTTCTTCCTCTTCCTTCTATGGAGCTCGCGGCCTTGGAGAGAAAATGGAGGAGTTCTTGTAATTTTTCTCACCTTTCTTGCTATATATAGAAAATGGTAATTCGCGGGAAAATGAAAGTTTCGCGAATCAGATTTTTCCGGCATCATTCTCCATGAATTCTAAGATAGGTTTTGGCAAAGGAATTCCTAAGCTAAGAAGATGTCTCCTTGTATTTTTGGCAACTAATGAAAAGTCAGTGCAAAGTCGGTGTAAAACTATTTTACCCGATAAGTTGCTTTTTGCATCGAATGTCGGAATAGAAAACTTCCTTCGGAAGAAAGATTGAAATCATCAAGAGAAATGGGTGTACGCGTGTAGAATATTCATTTGAAGCTCTGAATAGATAAAGTCTTCATTGTCGAGAAATTCTAGGGTTTTGAAATACCAGGGTTTCGGTTTCGGCAAACTTCCGATGATTGGAATCGGACGTTCGTAGATCCTAGAGTTTCGCCTCGAAACGATTTTGATATATGGAAAAAGAGAAGTTCTAACATTTCTCTGAAGATTTTTGGAATTAACTTCCGTCGTGCCTAAAAATGAAAATTAGCTATATACTAGGGTTTCTGACCTAGGTTTAAGCGTGTAACGATCGTGCTATAACTTTTATCGATCATAATGCAATCCTTGAACTTTTCCTGAACTTTCTCCTTCATAAATATATTTCATTTAATAAACTTTCGTTAAGGTTTCCCTTCACATTACATCAACCCTAATCGTGAATAAGAAGTTTATTCACTTAGCATAAGCTTAAAAACTTGGGTCTTACATTACTACCCTCCAAAAAGAAAGTTTCGTCCTCGAAACTTAAGGGTCCGTAAAAGTTCTGGATATTATTCCTTGATCTTTTCTTCTAATACCCATATAGCACCGTCCGTGTCTTTGTTCCAAGTAACTTTTCACTAAAACACTCTGTTTTCCCTTCGATTGTTTCACTCTTTTAGCCCCAATGCTGGTTCGACGGCGTCTCAAAAGACATATCATCTTCCAACTCTATGTTGTCTGGTTCGACCACTTGCGTTGGGTCTCCGTTTGAAGTAATACTTGTTGGCATTCGTGCAATTGCACAACATTAACCACTCGTTCCCTTGCTTTTGTTCGTCCAAAATGTTGTTTAGAAACTCGGTACATCTCTACGCTCCGGAGTGAATGCTCAACTTGTCCTCGTGACGTGCACTCATGATCCAAAACTCAACTCAATCGCTTGATCACTCCTAGACGAAACATTACGTTGGAATCTAATAATCCATTAATGTCACTTCCAACTCCGTAAATATCGTCGCTCGCACCATGAAATCAATCTTCTACTTAGTCATCATTCAAATTAAAACTCGACCATGAGTCTTAATACCTTGTATATGACAAGACTCATCCCCTTTATCATCAATTCATCGACCAATCACAAGCTAATCATCCTCTTATTATCTAACAATCCATTATTGTTGTCTCCGTCCTCAAGACCTTCCTTACTCAAACCAATTTAGACTTACTGAAATTCCTAACGCTTCGCATAAATCGAGACTTATCCTCTAGAAGATCAGTTCATAACTGTACCTGTAACACCCCGATTTCCAGGTGTCACTTTAGTAACCAAAAATAGACTTCACGCTGAAAACAGGTAATTTTTTTTTTCGTTTGATTCCTTTTAAATCAAGCAATAGAGAAATAAAGACATAACCCCAACACTAACTAACCAATATACAAATATATACACATGTACCACCTCAGCTGCACTCTCCCGTCACGCGCACTCGCAGTGACTCCAAAGTAGTGTGCCCGTAGGCAAATAGTTACAGATCCAGATGTGTGAGTGAGAAAATCATAATTACAAACCACTAGGAGGAAGTCGGCCTCAAAATGGCCTAAGCAAAGACCCCTATGGTCCGACTGACTCACTGTGATCCCTCAGTAAGAGAACCACACAAAAGCCATGCGTCGGGAACCTACCCTGTCCCAAAATATGAATGACGAATCAGAGCTATTACAGTAACAACTAACTCAAAAGGCTCTAACCACCCATAACCCACACTACTATCATCGACCCTCCCTCGAACAGTCATGAAGTCCGGGTCCTCGTCGAAAGCTTCAGTAATAGTCGTTCCGCTCCGGGTCTTTCCCGCACAACGAATCATCACGAACCGGCTGACGGACGCCTGGCAGCAGGCCGACCGCCCAAGCACAAACATACAAACAAAGCCAAGGCGCTAGGGTCAACTTACAGAATACAATAGATATACAATCAACATGCGATAAAAGGGGTATATATATATATGTTGTATATATACATATAAGTTATGCACTGCTTACCCTAAGGTTTATACATAGCATGTTATCAAATCTCTTACACAATTCAGTCATAATAAGATGCATTGTGTGCCAGTACAGAATATGCTGACACAAATCCGAATAACGTCACTCTGCTTGGCGACGGGACAGAACAACAACGTCACTCTGCTTGGCGACGGAACAAATCAACAACGTCACTCTGCTTGGCGACGGAACAAATCAACGACGTCACTCTGCTTGGCGACGGGACAAACCAACGGTATTGCCACTTATAGGCTGGGCACCTCGAGACGGTCGTAACACTGGCCTCGTGTTTAACCATTTCTGCTCGGGCGTCGCTTATCACCTTTGGCTATAGTCAAGACGATACAAACTCTACATGGTTTGACCATTTCTGCTTGCTATGCCGAACATCAACAGGCACGATGCAACTCTACATGGATGATCGTTACCTCCTGTTGTGCCAGATATAGTCAGGACCGATTCAACTCTGCATGGCTGATCGTTACTTCCTGTTATACCGAAGTACTCTGCTTGGCACTTCATCGCGTATATGCACGTGTGCAATATGATTATCAAAACCAGAGTCAGTGTCGGTCAATACAACACGACTTGGAGTTAGTGTCGGTCAATACAACACAACTCCCACCACAAAACCCACAACATAAGTCAACTTTTCCCCGCCTTTCGTAAATATTTTCCCCTTCAGTTCTCCTATGCTTAAACGTTAATAAAAATTGTTTCAATTCGAATTAGCCAAGTTATGAGTTTATTTCTCAAAGTCTAAGTTTCCCAAGTCTTTATTTTTCGAAAGCTCTATCATTCTAAGTTTCCAAAAATCAACCACCCAAAATACACTTCCCGGGGAAAGTCTAGGAATTCCAACGAATCCCAACAAATGGCTAAGTCTCAAACCCCACATTTGGACTTGCCTAGGGTTGTTCATCCAACCCGAGATATCAAAGATCACCAGATCAATGAACCTCCACTCCGAAGTTGCGTCAAAACGCTCAATCCAACAGAAGCACAACATCACAAGTTATGGAAACGCATCATAACATCAACTCAACATCATAAACAACATCAGACAAAGCATAAGTCGAATTTATCGACGCCTATCATGCAATCATAGCTAATATATGTAAGTTGCCCTAACCTCGAGCTGTTCCAGCTTCGTAAGCAAAGTTCTCCTCAAACAATAGCTCTGAGTCTTCCAAAGTTCCTTCAACTGAACCTCGGGGAAAAACAAAGCAGAATCCAAACAAAATCGATTAGCTCGATCGCAAAACAATACATAAACGATAGACAAAGCATAAAAGCTTCAGAATACGACAATCAGGTACGAAAAGACAAGTTTTCGAAACCGAAAAACTTCCCCCCCCTTAGGAAAACCCACGGCCATAAGGAGAAAAGGGCTTCGGCTCTTTTTCTTCGATCAAATCAGTTTACAAGGTAGTTTTAGGGTAAAACTAAGGCAAAGAAACTGTCGGAACAATTTTCGGACAATCGGGTCGAAATACGACTACGCAGGGGCATTTTGGTCCAAAATAAAGGCTCAAAACTTCAAAGTTATCAGTTCTGAAAACAGATTTGACAGTAACGATCCTCATGACATCCGTGACAACAAATCCTAAAGGCACGAAGTCAGATTATAGCTTTACGACAATAAAGTTTCGAAATGTGAGACAAAAAGAGTTTTGAGTCAATTTTTCAGATCCTGGACAACTGAATCGCAATCAGAGTTTACTGACAGAGGTTTTAGACTCAGGGGAACATAAGGAACATAACCCAAGCGAGAAATCAGAGAAATCGGACAATTTTAGAAAAAGCTCAAAACTTAGAGCACAGAAACGACTTCAGAAACTCAGCAGAAACAGAAATCAGAGGCAGGATTCATGATAGTTACCTCGATACCTAGAAGTAGGGACGAACTGCACGAAGATTGGTCAAGTTTTCGCGGAAATCCCCTCCCCCCTTGCTCCCCACGAAATCAGCCACAAATGGAAAGAAAATGAGAGGATTTTGCTTTTTCGCGCTATTTATAGGCGGGTGAAATCGCGGGAAAATGAAAATTTCGCGATTCCGATTTTTGCAGCACGATCACCGAGAAATTCTAAGAGAGATTCTGGCGTCGGAATTCCAGAACTCAAAACAAATATCTAGGATTTGGGAAAAACGATATCGAAAAACTCAAAAGCGGTGTCGTTTAATCTGCCCCGAAAAACTACTTTTTGCTGTGATGCTCAAACGACAAAACTTCCAACTGAAGAAAGATTGGAAACGTCGAAACAAGTCTGGCAACGCGGACGGAATCTTCGTTAGAAGTCCCGAATAGAAAAAGTATTCATCCATTGCTCGAAAATAGGGTTTCGAAGCAAAGAAATTAGCGTCGGCGGACATCCGAAAAGTGAAACCTATCGTGCGTACAGTCCAGAGTTCCGAAATGAAACGCTGGTCGATGGAAAAATAAAAAGAATCTTTAAATTTTCCGAGAGTTCGAAATCTCACTCAAAACGTTGCTTTAAGAGCGAAATAGCCTATTCTGGACACGCTTGCCATAAGGCAGGTGTGCAGACGACTCGCACTAACTCCGAAAACAGCTACGCAACATTCCTCAAGCAATTCCTGAACTTTCTTCTTCATTAATCTTTCTCAAATGTCAAACTCCTGTCACGCTTACACTATTTCTACGTGTGAGTCGGAAACTTAACTTGTTCTGAAAATCCAGGTCTTACAGTACCCCAAAGGTCTTAACTAGTCATTTTATCATCCGATCCTCCAACCTTCTGAGGTTCAACTACTATCGTAACTGCTATCACCACTACATCCCTTATTCATACATGATTTTCAACTCCCTAAGTCAATCTTAATCATAGGATTTCTTATTCAACTGAGCAAAATTCACTTGCTAACTCTAGCATGCATCACCGAAATCCATGACAAAGTTCCATTCACTATTAGACTCTGAGTAGCCTGTCCAAATATGATAACTTCAAGTATTCAGCTTAATACTAACACTTTCCTTCTTGTAACTTGATTACCATCTCGTCGATAAACTTCTTAATCCCTCAATACTCCTTAAGTGAATATCCATTTCTTAAAACTATAACTCCTCCGCTTACCCAAACAACCTGATAAGTGTCGTCACGTTCTCACACTCATAACTGGATCTTGATATCCATAGTCATAACTTGTTATGCTAACATCATTCAAATCTTATCACACGGTTCATTATGTCCGCAGTCTCATAATCAACATCAATCGATTACCAACTTATAACCAACTTTAACACTCTACACAACTCAGAATTTCTTTACTTCAAGATCTCTCTTATACTATACCTCAAGGTCTTAATCCGCAACTCATCTTCAGATCTCCAATCTCCTACTCGTACGTGATTCTCAACTCTCAAGGTCAATCTTAACCCTAAGATTCCAATCCAACTTAGTAAATCTCACTTAGTAATCTGAGCATATTTTCTTTGAAATCCATATTAACAACCTCAAGGATTCAACTTATGCTACAACTTTCTTTTTCTACTTAATCATTGATTCAACACTTAGTCACTCCCGAAAACTCCTGACGATTCTCTAAGTCTTACACATTCAAGTTAAACTTCCTGGGCTTAAAATCTAAACTTTTATCTAGTTTGCATCGGTAATGTCCTTTGACCCTTTAACACTTTTCAAGTGAAAATTCATTTCTTAAGACTATAATGTCTCCACAAATTAATCATGTACTTAGCAAAACTTATTCCTCGAACTCGACTTCAACAATCTAGTTCAAAGTTAATTCTTCCCCATCTTGCTACTTATCAAGCTATCATCTATAACCTGATTAAATCCAACCTATTTGGTCTCTAACAATTCCACTCTGTAATCACATAACCTATGACTTCATAACTTCCGAGAAAATACCTAATATGTTTCCAACATTAAATCTTTTGACTGAGTCTACTTCTACTTGGAGTAATCACACGAACCAACCAATTAATGTCTATACGTCAATCATCAACTTCCAAAGGTTCAATTCTTAATCTTGTACAATCAAGTGCTTAACACGAACTTTCCTCCCAAATTCAACTAATCTTCGATCAGATCAAGTTAATCTTACCAATCCTTCTATCAAAGTCCATAGCCAGCTGTGATTCCGAATATCACCCCCTCAATATTAAGTTGATCAGACCTAATACATCGAAGGTGGAAATCTAGAAAAACCTACTGGATCAGTCAATGAGTTCCTATCATCCAATAGTCACAAATATCTTGATATTAAATCCTCAATGATGTCGCTTCGGAACTACACACTCCCGACATCATAGGTATAATATCCATACGAAATCTCTCTAAGATTCATTCCTTAGCTTCTAGCTTCTGGTCAGACACATCGGTACAAGACGACTTTCTAGGCTTAACGTGTTATCTTAAACCTCGGGTACTTCTATAGCTAAAATACGAGCTACGTTCAAATAAGGTATTAGTAGGCGTAATAACTATAAGGTCAAAGCTTAGACAGTATAAATAAGTTAGGTGTGTTTGCACACGCTACGAGAGTAATGGAATATATTATACTGAAATGAGAAAGAATGGTTAGAAAGTTACCATCGTTCTGTTAAGTTAGACAAACAGTTAGTACTCATCATAAGATAGCATTTCCATAACTATACAATATGATTAAGCAATAACTTCAATCAATTTTTAAGCGAAAAATCGCTTGCAGACAATCAATTTTCACTCTTTGCAGAGTCACACAACCTAGCACAGAAGACCTATTCCCCAACAACTCCCGAAAGACTCGACCGTGCTCTGATACCACAATGTAACACCCCGATTTCGGTGGCGTCACTTTAGTAACCAAAATAAACTTAATGCGGAAAAACGTGAATATTTTTTTTTTATAATAATAACTAAGACAAGACTGAATTAAATAAAACCCAAAAGCGAAAAGCAATAGAAATAATATACAATATATAAACAGCCCCCCCGCTGTGGTAGCAACCTCGTCACGAGTAACCTCCAGTGACGGAAAGAAAGGTGCAACGCCCGTAGGCAATATCTACAAACCAAATGAAAAGGGTGAAGTGCCCGCAACACTATCCCTCAAAACTGAGAATCAGCTGACCCAATGGCCTGAAAATGAGACTTCCTAAGTCCAACCAACTCTCTGTGATTCCCGTAAGGAAACCACACAAAAAGCTATAGGCGGATCTACCCTGTCCCCTAAGTAACAAATGAAGCAAGACTGTCAGAGCTAAAACTCTACTCCTACACTAATCCTAACTCGAGGAGCTCATACCAACACTCAAAACTATGTGCTAGCATGATCGTCGTCTGAATCAGACTCCAGAACGACCAAGTCTACCAACCCTATCCGTCCTCCCCTCGCAACCGCAGTGCGCTCCGATGCTGGACTCACGGGCTTAGGGCCCGAACCCTGATCATCGATGATCGCAACGGTGGGTGGACTAGACCCTGCCGAAGGCACTCCCACTGGAATCTCCTCTGAGGGATCCTCCTCGTCTGAAGACAATGGTGGTGGTGGTGGTCCTCCAAGTCCTGGTCCACAATGAACGCCTGGTGGCAAGTTGAAGCTGATAGAGCATCGCCTCAACACTCCTGACCTCAGAAGTCCTCCGCTATCCACGTGATCCTCCATGATACGTCCCGAATACGTCGCTCGGTGGCTCGCGGGGTCAACCACCCACGACCCGGGGTCGTCCTGATCGATCATCTCATACCTAATCCCCCCCGAAGGGTGGACCATGGTATACCAATCCGCAATATTCATCTGGCAAAAGGCGTTGTCCGCCAAAACACACACAGAAGACGCGAGGGTCAACTCTAAAGAACTATGTAGATAATAAACCCAATAGGTACAAATAATAGATAGCCACTTAGGCTTATAACTAGAGATATCATTCCTAGGGTTGCATGTTCAACAAAATCATAACGACAATAATAACAATTAGCATGTTCCAAGTAAGTTTATCAAATAGCAACCACACTCATCAACTAAGTCAGTATGCATGTTGCGTGATATGTATGCAGGTTAACCCAGTCAACCAATATGCAATCCGGAACGGATGGACATCATCGGATCAGCCCTTCACCAGCCACGGTGGTGCCATTTCGGCCCGTGATGTCTCTTACTCCCACTGGGTAGTCAGATCAGCAGTAAACCCGTAGGTCTGCCATTTCGGTCTGCTACAAGAGACGTCTACAAACGCTCTTTCACGGCATTCCGGGTCTTATGACCATTTTGGAAACCGACGAGGTCCAGAGTACGTCCTGTGTTAATACCTCATTAATGTTGCATGTATGCAAAATGATTAGTCAAACAACGTCTCCGACCTCACTCGACACATCGCCACGTGTTCTAGGGAAGTTAAAGTCTCTAAAAGCTTACCCTAAGGTAAAGTCGATTCTGCGACCAAAAGACACACTTCCTAACGACACATAGCTGCTCCAACAGCACCACCACACACGCTGCTCCAACAGCACAATAACACACGCTGCTCCAACAGCACAACAATAAACGCTGCTCCAACAGCACAACATCAAACGCTGCTCCAACAGCACAACGACAACATACTCAACACTTGGATCCGACGACACTCCTCGTTTTCCAAAATTAAGATTTCACTTCCAATGCCTTCCTTCGAGGTCGTTATCATTACTTAAAGATTTAGAGGCTATTTAAGGTCTTATGAGTTTTCTTTATAAAATAGATTCCATTTTGTCTTATCGCAAGTCTTATACATTTGCAGGATCTCCCAATCCCAAATCGCTTCCAGAGGATGTCTCGATCCACTAAACAAAATCAAGGCCCGAACCTCGTTCGTCCTATCAAACTTTCTCAAAACTCTCAAAATAAAATCGGCATGACCTGCCCGCTATTCTCACCATTCAGAATCTCAGATTTCCAGTGTAAAGCATATTTAAATCATCACAATCAACAACATGTCATATATCAAGAAATCTCAACATAAACACTTAGCACTTAGCATATAAAGCATGCACCACACATCCTAGATTACCCACATAGCACATAGCATGTAAGTCAATCTTCAAAAACATTCAGTAGATGAATCATCTACATTGTCAGCCGAAGCCTCAGAAAACATTTTCAATCACACACAATCTCAGTGCATAAACAGTAAACAATGTCGAAACATCGACCCTAAGCATTAACTAGAGATTCAGTGAGAAGCCCTCACCTGAAGGTTCTCCAGTATGATCGTCAAGCGCTTCCTCGCACTCAAAGTGTTGTTCCTCAGAGAAATCCTCAAAAGCACCTTTACAATGAAACCACAGAATACTATCAGAATCTATCGGAAACTAAGTTATCGATACTTACTAAGGTTACTCGAAGTAATCTATACTCTAAGGTACGATAATCTAGCGCGAAAGACAAGTTTTCGGAAAAGGAAATTTCTTCCTCCCCCTCTAATAGGCTCGGCCACTTTTCACAATTAAGGGGCTCGATTTTTCTTCGATCAAACTTGGTTCCTATGCTTTCATATGCCGTAACTAAGGGTATTCTGAACTCGGAAAAATTATCGGATCAAAAACTGTCGCAGGGGTATTTTGGTCATGATTTTTAACTTAGGATTTTCAAAACTGAAATCCCAAAAATAAAATTTTGCAGGGACGTCACCAACGACGTTTATGACAACTAATCCTACTAGCACTAAGCTAAGGCGATAGTTTTCAGCCTAAAGGTTGGAACTTTACTCAAAAACTACATAAATGGGTATTTTAGGCTAGAATTGATTCCGGCGGAATTCCGGCGACATAACGGAAAATCTTATCCGGCAGAAGTGATCTTGGGCACATATAGAAGAGGTTTAGAATCAGAAATGAAAGATTCAGGATAGTTTTGCAAAAACCCATAAACTATCCACTCAGAAAACTCTACAGAAAAGCTATGGAAAAAGCGATGGGAGGTAAGGATTAGCGACTATACCTCGAAGCCTTGAAGCAGCAACTGATTGATCGACGATCAAGCAAGGTTTGAAGAAAAGCTCTTCTTCCTCTTCCTTCTATGGAGCTCGCGGCCTTGGAGAGAAAATGGAGGAGTTCTTGTAATTTTTCTCACCTTTCTTGCTATATATAGAAAATGGTAATTCGCGGGAAAATGAAAGTTTCGCGAATCAGATTTTTCCGGCATCATTCTCCATGAATTCTAAGATAGGTTTTGGCAAAGGAATTCCTAAGCTAAGAAGATGTCTCCTTGTATTTTTGGCAACTAATGCAAAGTCGGTGCAAAGTCGGTGTAAAACTATTTTACCCGATAAGTTGCTTTTTGCATCGAATGTCGGAATAGAAAACTTCCTTCGGAAGAAAGATTGAAATCATCAAGAGAAATGGGTGTACGCGTGTAGAATATTCATTTGAAGCTCTGAATAGATAAAGTCTTCATTGTCGAGAAATTCTAGGGTTTTGAAATACCAGGGTTTCGGTTTCGGCAAACTTCCGATGATTGGAATCGGACGTTCGTAGATCCTAGAGTTTCGCCTCGAAACGATTTTGATATATGGAAAAAGAGAAGTTCTAACATTTCTCTGAAGATTTTTGGAATTAACTTCCGTCGTGCCTAAAAATGAAAATTAGCTATATACTAGGGTTTCTGACCTAGGTTTAAGCGTGTAACGATCGTGCTATAACTTTTATCGATCATAATGCAATCCTTGAACTTTTCCTGAACTTTCTCCTTCATAAATATATTTCATTTAATAAACTTTCGTTCAGGTTTCCCTTCACATTACATCAACCCTAATCGTGAATAAGAAGTTTATTCACTTAGCATAAGCTTAAAAACTTGGGTCTTACACGAATGTTGTTGCTGATGCCTTGAGCAGGAAGATGCACATCTCGTCGATGATGGTGAAGGAGCTGCAACTGCTGGAACAATTTCGAGATATGAGCTTGGATGTGAAATTATCCGAGGGAGAACTGAAGTTTGGGATGATCAGAATTACCAATGGATTGATGGAAGAAATCCGAGACCAACAGTTACAAGATGAGTTTCTGCTCGGGAAAAGGAATTTGGTAAGTCAAGGTAAAGACCCAGAATTCAAGGTAGGAAGTGACAATATCCTACGGTGCAAGGATAGGGTTTGTGTACCTAACAACCCTGACTTGAGAAGATTGATTATGGATGAAGGTCACAAGAGCAAGTTAAGCATTCATCCTGGAATGAAGAAGATGTACCAGGACTTGAAGGTGAATTTTTGGTGGCCAGGAATGAAAAGACAAGTGGTTGAGTATGTAGCTGCATGTCTGACATGTCAGAAGGCGAAGGTGGAGCATCAGAAGTCTTCAGGTATGCTACAAAGCTTGGATGTGCCAGAATGGAAATGGGATAGCATATCGATGGATTTCGTCGTGGCTTTGCCAAGAACTCAGAAGGGATACGATTCTATTTGGGTAATCGTGGATCGACTGACTAAGTCGGCTCATTTCGTACCGGTGAGGACTACGTACAACGAGGAGAAACTATCAGAGTTATATATAGCGGAGATTGTACGACTTCACGGAGTACCGACAAGTATTGTATCCGATCGAGACCCGAAGTTTACATCACATTTTTTAGGAGCTCTTCAAGAAGCTTTGGGAACGAGGCTGAGACTAAGTTCTGCTTATCATCCTCAGACTGATGGACAGACTGAGAGAACTATTCAGTCGTTGGAGGATTTGCTACGCGCTTGCGTTCTAGACAACAAGGGCAGTTGGGATACCTTATTGCCATTGATTGAGTTCACATACAACAACAGTTTTCATACGAGCATTGGTATGGCACCGTATGAGGCTTTGTATGGCCGCAAGTGTAGAACACCTTTGTGTTGGTACCAAAACGGAGAAAATCTGTTGGTAGGACCGGAACTTCTGCAACAGACCACTGAGAAGATCAAGCAGATCAGAGAGAAGATGAGGACTTCTCAGAGTAGACAGAAGAGTTATGCAGATCAGAGGCGCAGAACTCTGGAGTTCGAAGAAGGAGATCATGTATTTCTGAGAGTCACTCAGACGACGGGAGTTGGACGAGCAATCAAGTCAAAGAAGCTTACGCCCAAGTTTATTGGACCGTATCAGATCACTCGTCGAATTGGACCAGTCGCTTACCAGATTGCACTACCTCCATTTCTATCAAATATTCATGATGTATTCCACGTGTCACAACTGAGGAAATATATTGCGGATCCGACACATGTTATCGAGCTGGATGACATTGAGTTGAAGGATGATCTGTCTTTCGAGACACCGCCAATTAGCATTGGTGACACCAGGATAAAACAGTTGAGAGGGAAAGGGATCGAGTTAGTGAAGGTCATTTGGAATAAAGACACTGGTGATGCGACATGGGAGCTGAAGGAGAAGATTCAAGAACAGTATCCAGAAATTTTTACTAACCCTTAAGTTTCGAGGTCGAAACTTTCTTTTTGGAGGGTAGTAATGTAAGGCCCGAGTTTTTAAGTTTATGCTAAGTGAATAAACTTCTTATTCACGATTAGGGTTGATGTAATGTGAAGGGAAACCTGAACGAAAGTTTATTAAATGAAATATATTTATGAAGGAGAAAGTTCAGGAAAAGTTCAAGGATTGCATTATGATCGATAAAAGTTATAGCACGAACGTTTTACGCTTAAACCTAGGTCAGAAACCCTAGTATATAGCTAATTTTCACTTTTAGGCACGATGGCAGTTAATTCCAAAAATCTTCAGAGAAATGTTAGAACTTCTCTTTTTCCATATATCACAATCGTTTCGAGGCGAAACTCTAGGATCTACGAACGTCCGATTCCAATCATCGGAAGTTTGCCGAAACCGAATCCCTGGTATTTCAAAACCCTAGAATTTCTCGACAATGAAGACTTATCTATTCAGAGCTTCAAATGAATATTCTACACGCGTACACCCATTTCTCTTGATGATTTCAATCTTTCTTCCGAAGGAAGTTTTCTATTCCGACATTCGATGCAAAAAGCAACTTATCGGGTAAAATAGTTTTATACCGACTATGCATTAGTTGCCAAAAATACAAGGAGACCTCTTTATAGTTTTGGAATTCTTTGGCCAAAACATATCTATTAATTCACGGAGAATGACGCCGGAAAAATCAGATTCGCGAAACTTTCATTTTCCCGCGAATTTCCATCTTCTATATATAGCAAAGAAAGGAAGAAAAACACAAATTTTCCTCCATTTTTCTCTCCAAGGCCGCGAGCTTCAACAAGGAAGAAGGAAGAAGAGTTTTCTTCATTACTTGCTTGATTGTTGATCCGTTAGTCGCTGCTTCAAGGTTTCGAGGTATAGTCGCTAATCCTTACCTCTGATCGCTTTTTCCATAGCTTTTCTGTAGGCTTTTCTGAGCTGGTAGTTTATGGGTTTTTCCAAAACTATCCTGAATCTTTCATTTCTGATTCTAAACCTCTTCCTTATATGCCCAAGATCACTTCTGCCGGGTTAGATTTTCCGTTATGTCGCCGGAATTCCGCCGGAATCAATTTGAGCCTAAAATACCCATTTTTGGAGTTTTTGGTGTAAAGCTTCAACCTTTAGGCTAAAAACTATCGCCTTAGCTTAGTGCTAGTAGGATTAGTTGTCATAAACGTCGTTGGTGACGTCCCTGCAAAATTTTATTTTTGGGATTTCAGTTTTGAAAATCCTAAGTTAAAAATCATGACCAAAATACCCCTGCGACAGTTTTTGATCCGATAATTTTTCCGAGTTTAGAATACCCTTAGTTACGGCTAATGATAGCATAGGAACCAAGTTTGATCGAAGAAAAACCGAACCTTACAATTACCAAAAGTGGCCGTGAGCTATTAAAGGGGGAGGAGGAAATTTCCTTTTCCGAAAACTTGTCTTTCGCGCTAGTTTATCGTACCTTAGGGTATAGATTACTTCGAGTAACCTTAGTAAGTATCGATAGCTTAGTTTCCGATAGATTCTGATAGTATTCTGTGATTTTATTGTAAAGGTGCTTTTGAGGATTTCCCCGAGGACCAACACTTTGAGAGCGAGGAAGCACTAGTTGATCATTCTGGAGAACTTTCAGGTGAGGGCTTCTCACTGAATCTCTAGTTAATGCTTAGGGTCGATGTTTCGACATTGTTTACTGTTTATGCACTGGAATTGTGTGTGATTGGAAAATGTTTTCTGAGGCTTCGGCTGACAATGTAGATGATTCATCTACTGAATGTTTTTGAGATTGTCTTACATGCTATGTGCTATGTGGGTAATCTAGGATGTGTGGTGCATGCTTTATATGCTAAGTGCTAAGTGTTTATGATGCGATTTATTGATATATGACATGTTGTTGATTGTGATGATTTAAATATGCTCTGTACTGGAATCTGAGATTCTGAATGGTGAGAATAGCGGGCAGGTCATGCCGATTTTATTTTGAGAGTTTTGAGAAAGTTTGATAGGACGAACGAGGTTCGGGCCTTAATTTTGTTTAGTGGATCGAGACATCCTCTGGAAGCGACTTGGGATTGGGAGATCCTGAAAATGTATAAGACTTGCGATAAGACAAAATGGAATCTATTTTATAAAGAAAATTCATAAGACCTTAAATAACCTCAAAATCTTTAAGTAATGATAACAACCTCGAAGGAAGGCATTGGAAGTCAAATCATAGTTTTGGAAAAACGAGGAGTGTCGTCGGATCCAAGTGTTGAGTTTGTTGTTGTGCTGTTGGAGCAGCGTTTGTTGTTGTGCTGTTGGAGCAGCGTTTATTGTTGTGCTGTTGGAGCAGCGTTTGTTATTGTGCTGTTGGAGCAGCGTTTGTTGGGGTGCTGTTGGAGCAGCTATGTGTCGTTATGAAGTGTGTCTTTTGGTCGCAGAATCGACTTTACCTTAGGGTAAGCTTTTAGAGACTTTAACTTCCCTAGAACACGTGGCGACGTGTCGAGTGAGGACGGAGACGTTGTTTGACTAATCATTTTGCATACATGCAACATTAATGAGGTATTAACACAGGACGTACTCTGGACCTCGTCGGTTTCCAAAATGGTCATAAGACCCGGAATGCCGTGAAAGAGCGTTTGTAGACGTCTCTTGTAGCAGACCGAAATGGCAGACCTACGGGTTTACTGCTGATCTGACTACCCCTGTTGGAGTAAGAGGCACGCGGGCCGAAATGGCTCCACCGTGGCTGGTGTTAGGGCTGATCCGTTTGATGTCCATCCCTTTCCGGAATGCATGTGGTTGACTGGGTTAACCTGCATACATATCATGCAACATGCATACGAATTTAGTTGTTGAGTGTGATTGGTAATTGTTAAACCTATTTGGAACATGCTATCTGCTATTATTGTGTTTATGTTATTGTGGAACATGCAACCCTAGGAATGACATCTTTAGCTATAAGCCTAAGTGGCTATCTATTATTTGTACCTATTGGGTTTATTATCTACATAGTTCTTTAGAGTTGACCCTCGCGTCTTCTGTGTGTGTTTTGGCGGACAACGCCTTTTGTCAGATGAGTATTGCGGACTGGTTCACCATGGTCCACCCTTCGGGGGGGATTAGGTACGAGATGATAGATCAGGACGACCCCGGGTCGTGGGTGGTTGACCCCGCGAGCCACCGAGCGACGTATTCGGGGCGCATCATGGAGGACCACGTGGACAGTGGAGGACTCTTGAGGTCAGGAGTGTTGAGGCGATGCTCTATCAGCTTCAACTTGCCACCGGGCGTTCACTGCGGACCAGGATTCGGAGGAGCACCGCCGCCACCGTCATCTTCAGAGGAGGAGGATCCCTCAGAGGAGATTCCAGTGGGAGTGCCTTCGGCAGGGTCTAGTGCACCCTCTGTTGCGATCATTGATGATCAGGGTTCGGGCCCTAAGCCCGTGAGTCCAGCATCGGAGCGCACTGCGGTTGCGAGGGGAGGACGTATAGGGCTAGTAGACTTGGTCGTTCTGGATTCTGATTCAGACGACGATCATGCGAACACATAGTTTTGAGTGTTGGTATGAGCTCCTCGAGTTAGGATTAGTGTAGGAGTAGAGTTTTAGCTCTGACAGTCTTGCTTCATTTGTTACTTAGGGGACAGGGTAGATCCGCCTATAGCTTTTTGTGTGGTTTCCTTACGGGAATCACAGAGAGTTGGTTGGACTTAGGAGGTCTTATTTTCAGGCCATTGGGTCAGCTGATTCTCAGTTTTGAGGGATGGTGTTGCGGGCACTTCACCCTTTTCATTTGGTTTGTATATATTGCCTACGGGCGTTGCACTTTTCTTTCCGTCACTGGAGGTTACTCGTGACGAGGTTGTTACTTACAGCGGGGGCTGTTTATATATCGTATATTAGTTCTATTGCTTTTCGCTTTTGGGTTTTATTTAATTCAGTCTTGTCTTAGTTATTATCGAAAAAAAAAAATATTTCACGTTTTTCCGCATTAAGTTTACTTTTGGTTACTAAAGTGACACCACCGAAATCGGGGTGTTACAACCACTAAATTCCTTTCTGTAACTCGATCACCATCTTGTCAATCAACTTCTTAATCTTTCAATCAAATTCTGACAAACTTTGAGTCCTACGTACCTTAGACAGAGATTCATAGATTTAAAACCTAAACCTGAAGGTATGAAAAACGGTAGAAAGGGGGGGTTTGAATAACGTTTTCAGTACAAAACTACCACCTTAAAGATTTTGACAAATCTTTCGAGAACTTAAATGCTAAAGATAAGAGATAGAAAAGCACACAAGGATTTTATCCTGGTTCACTTGATAAATCACTCAAGCTACTCCAGTCCACCCGTTAAGGTGATTTCTTCCTTCTTAGAATGAAGGCAATCCACTAATCAGGTAAGAGTTACAACTGCACTTGAAACCTACAAGTGACTAACAATTACACTGACTTAGCTCACACTAAGATTCACTCTCTTAGTCTTCTCTAGGATCCGATCAACCTTGATCTCCTAAAGGAACTACCACTAAGATTCACTCTCTTAGTCTTCTTAAGGATACTGACCTACCCGGTCCCTTAAGGAAAATCAAACAACTGTTTGAGGTTGGTGTTTACAAGGGTTTGCTTCTAAATAAGCTGAGTGTAAACTAAATAAATTACAAGATGAAAGAAGGCTTAGAATATTTTTGAATATGTCTTGCGCGTGTGTATTGCTTCTTGCTATTCTTCTGGCCGCTTCTTTCAATCTTCAGCCTCTATATATACTCCAAGGATTAGGGTTGAGCGTTGCATGGGAAATGCTACCGTTGGAGGGCAGTTCTGGAAAATCCAGCTTCTGTTGTGGCTGAGAACGTTAGGTAGGTCGTCAGGAAGGTACACTTGCTTTTGTACTTGGATAGCGACTTGACCTTTTAACCTAGGAGACTTCTGATCAGGGGAATACTTCATATTGGAACTTGTGAAGCCGGTTGATCAGAGTCAGAGGGAAAGCACAGATCCTCTGACCATTGTATCTTCTGATTCTGAACTCAGAGGGAAGAACATGGCCTTCAGAGTTTCTTGCTTCTGGACTTCAGAGTTTCCACTATTCAGCTTCTGGATCTTCAGAGTCTTCTACACCATCAGAACATCTGAACCTTCAGTGTTTCTTGGCTATCAGAACTTCTGGATCTTCAGAGCTTCTAGCGACTGAATCCTCATCAGAGTTTGTATAGCTTCAGAACTTCTGAAGCTTTTCCACTGTTCATACTGAACATGGTGAATGCGAAAGCGTTGCTTGGGTTACCCTTTATACACAGTGCTTCTGATTTGTGTGAGATTGAGTTGAGGTCAGAGCCTGTAAATAGCACACTCAGAAAAACACGTTAGAGTACCACAATTGTTCATATCAAAAGGTTAACTTGTAATCATCAAAACATAGAGTTGTACTACTAGATCAAAACTTGATCAGAGTCATGGACAAGGTATCAGAGTCTTGGGTATCAGAGTCAACTTAGAATCACTTCAGAAGAAGTGAAATGTATTCCTTGTATTTGCCCAGTGACACATCTATGGTCATGAAGGTGGAACTCTTAAATTCTCCAAAAGAAAAATAAGTCACACTAACACATCTTACACATCAAAAACTGGGTGTACTCCCCCTTTTTGTCATAAGCAAAAAGCTTGGGGTGTGAAAAACTTAGCTTGAAGTACAAGGTACTCCCCCTTAGAGAAGGTCTAAGTTTAAAGAAAATGAAAATGATGTAAGAATCAGAGTTAGGCGAAAATAAATAGAAGAGTTAATGCAAGGGATGAACGTTTACCACCGGTCAAGTGAGTAAATAGAAGGGTCAGTTACCAAGAACTTAACCTCGAGAAACTGTAGGAGCATTAACTTTCAGAGAGAAAGTGAAGCCTATAAAAAACGTTGGAGAGAAAGGTAAGCTTCACACCTCGAATAATTTTCAAAAAAAAAAAAATGGCATCATACAGAACGACATTAGAAGAGCTCAGAAGGAAGGCTTTTGAGGAAGATATGTTCCTCAATATTAGGCATCCCGATGGTACAAAGACCATACAAGAGCTGACGAAGACACTGCTGGAAGAAGATCTTGGTCTAGAGATGGAGAAAGATCTGAAGGAGTTCCTCTGCTTCGTGGAGGAGATTCAGGAGCTTTGCCAGCGGGAGCTGAATCTGCTGGAAGAGAAGGAGACTGTGGAAAAGAGACTCAAGACGACAGAAGATAGTCTAGAGAGAGATGAGCTGAGCATCAAACTCGGCAACATAGAGTATACACTGGATCGTCTGGAGAAGGAAAGAGTGGAGCAGCGCCAAGAATGCAGAAGAATGAGGAAGGATCCTCCATTCTAGATGTAGGGAATAATGTATGATGGAAAGAATTATGATGTGAACATAGAACAATTATGAATAAAACAAGTTTTGCAAACATATGTGACACAAATATATATAGATATATGCATATAGAATCACAAACGAACAAATGAAAATAAGTAAATAAAAAAGGAAACAGAGTTTAACAAAAAGGAAAACAAAGTAAACGAAAGAAGAAAAAGAAGAGATCCTAAGACTAAGGTTTGTCAGTGCGTCGCAGAAGTTCCATCATCATTTGCTTCATCTCAATCAGCATGGATTCATGAGTGTCAAGACGTTGTTCCATGAGGTCGAGTCTGGATGAGCTTGTCTGAGTAGAGCTGGAAGGAACGTTCTGAGCAGCTTGAGGTTCTGGAATGGAAGCAGAAGTAGCAGGAGTAAACATAACTGGTGCAAGTCGCTCTGCCTCAGCCTCAGCTTCAAGACGCTCTGCCTCAAGTCTGGCTTGTTCAGCCTGAGCTCCTGCTTGACGTGCAGCTTCTTCTGCTTGCTCTTTCTTTCGCTTGGCTTCTTCAATAGCTTCAAGAAGCTTATTTCTCTGTTCTAGTTCATGAAGAGCCACTCGTCTAGCAAACCTCTGCTTGGCAGCCTCAATCCTCTGACTTCCCTCTGCATGCAGGAGCTGCAACATGATTGGAAACTGAGCCACTAGCCAAGTGCTCAAATTGTTCCACTCATCAGCCACATGTTCAGCATTCTCACTGAGATCAGTCTGACCGTGCACATTGCGGAGCCTCAAGGAGGCTTCATGATAGAAAATATTGATGCACTCAGAGAGAGATGTGGGTTGGAGGTGAGTATAAGGAATGATGGAGAGGTTGGTTTTAGGAGAGGCTGGGTGATTGCTGCTATGAGCTTCAGAGGCCACTTGTGGAGAACCAATGTTAATTATGGGAGCATTGGGTTCAGAGGTTCCACGGTGAGGGTCTGAAGTTTCAACCAGAGGGTGAGGTGATCTAACCGAGGATTGGTTAGACACTGATTGTTCAGGTTCAGGGTCTGGTTGAATGGGCTCTTGTTGGTCAGGGACAGGATGAGCTTGTTGAACTAAGGGGTCTGCCTCTTGGATAGGATTGGCCAAGATAGGTTCATCTGGGTCAACTAGACGTTCAGGTCTAGGGCCAGGATATTGCCTAGGGCTTGGACAGGTAAGGTAATATTCTTCCAAGGCAGATACCTTTTCTTTCCTAACCTCCATGAATTTTCTAATTGATTCAGAGGTATTGGAGGGAGGAGAGTCAATGACATTGATTGGGAAGGATACAGGGGTGAAGGCTGTGGAAGAGTCTGTATCCGTGGTTCTGGCAGCAGGACGTGTTGATGCTCTGGGAGCAGAGTGATCAGACGTTCTGGGTTGTGGTTCTGTTTGGTTGGGCTCGGGTTGGTCATGGATGATGGGTTCAGAAGGTAATGGGTCGTATGGAATGGTAAGGAGAGAGGTTGGATCTTCTGACCTAGAGGTTTGGGTCTGAAGCAAATTCCAGAGAGGTGCTTCAGTAGGAGAAGGTTGAAAGAAGGAAGATCTTGGGGAATGTGGTGGAGTGGTGGTTTGTGCGGCTGGCTGGGATTCAGGAATAGGAGTGAGGGGATTTGAGGAGTGTTGAAGTAAGGCAGAAATAGGAAGTGCATCAAATAAGTTCAAATCATCATCAGAAGCAAGTGCAGGCTTACTTGTATGTGCTGATGATCGAGTCACTCTGGCAGGAGCTTCAGTCCTTCTGACCTCTGCAGCAGCTGGTTCCACCCGAGTAGGCTTCACCACAATTCTGACCTTCTTCTGCTTCTTCTTTGGAGGACCATCCTCACTATCATCACCATCATCATTAGCAGGCTTGCTCTTCGGTTTCTTGACCAGAGGGACATCAGATTCCTCTGAGGATTCTTCCAGAACCATCTTCCTCTTGGTTTTCTTCTTGGGAGGAGAAGGAAACTCTGGTGCTGGTGGAAGTCTGCTGACAAAATCATCAAGGTCAATCTCGAATCCTTGAGCCCTGAGGTCTTCAACATAGCATCTGATGGCGTCAGGATGGTCTGCTTGAGTCCACAGAGGGTAGTCATTCAGAGGCATTCTTCTTCCTCTGATCTCAGAAGATGTGTCTTCATGAGCAGGAGCAATCTTCTTCTGGATTAAGCCCATTTTCTTCAGAGAGTTGGCAGTGAAGACATCACTGACAATTGTGCTCAAGTCCTCTGTGCAACCAGCATTGATCAAATCTTGCACCAAGTTGCTTTCAATGAGAAAGTCTGAGAGCAGTCTCCCAAAAGGGATATATTTGATTGCAGACTTGATGGAGGCGGTGGTGCGAGACTTCCGGATGCATTCCTTCAAGTAGGAGAACAGGAAGTAGGGAAGGCAAATCTTCTCCTTGTCTTGAATGAAAAACAGCATCGCCTTCTGGTTGAAGTTGATGTAATCTGGAGAACTACCCTTCGGTCTCTGATTGATGCAGTTGAGTAGGATCTTGTGCCAGATTCTCAGTTTGGGGTGAAGGTCCATCACCTTGTAACTCGTCTTGCCCGGTTTGAAGGTGGTGTACAGGGCCTTGTTGACGATGTCCTTGGTGCTGGGTTTCAGCTTGGATTCCGTCAGTTGGAACCGATACCCATAAGCAGTTTCTGCTCCTAGCAGATTCACGAATGACTTCTCAGTGATGATGATCTTCCTGCCAAGAATGTGAGAGACTACCTGAGTGTCATCGCAGTCTGCGTGCTTCCAGAATTCCTTTACCAATTTCTCATACACCGGTCCTCGAAGTCGATTGAAGTAGTTTCCCCAACCTTGAGCTTGGACTTCAGGACGAAGATCAAACCCATTTGCAGCCAAGTTGTCGAGGTTGAATCTCCATTCTGCCAGGACTTGGAGTTCCTCAGGAGGAAATACACAGTGAACGGCACAGCCCCGTTCTGCAATAGGAACAACCTGCTCTTGAGCTTGAACTTGTTCTTGTGCCGGGTTCTCAGAGCCTTGTTGACCCGTTGCCAAACCGACTACCATGTGAGGGAACTGAGGTGCATCTGCAGTAGATCGTCTGGTTTGTCTCACCATTTTGAAGAGGTTGAGGGTTTGAGGTAGAAGATGAAGTTTGAAGGATGAAGAGAGATCGAGAGAGAAATCAAGAAGGAGGCGGTTTTGAAAAGCAGAGAGTGCGAGAGTGAAAACCGGAAGTGAGAGAGAACGTGTGTGTATAGTGGGTTTTATCAAATAACCGTTGTTGATTCAAAAAGCACTTTAAGATCAACGGTTGAAAATTAAAGATATATAGTAATAGTAAAATACACAATCACACACAGGAGATAAGCATATCTACACGCAATCATAACAGACTGTCACACGGGCACAAGGAACTATGCATCAGAAATTCTGACGCACGTGTTGTTGTCTCAGCTTCAGAGTCAGTACCAGTGGGCACACACACTCTGATTGAGTTACCTTCTGGACTAGACATCTTCTGATCAAGAAGTATCATAGTCAGAGGTTCTGATCCATCTTCACTCTGAACAAAAGTCCATGTTTAGATTTTTCAGAATAAAATTAAATCTATCTTCAGCTAAGGGCTTTGTAAAGATATCTGCCCATTGATGGTCAGTATCAACAAACTTCAGAAGAAGTACGCCCTTCTGTACATAATCTCTAATAAAATGATACTTTACCTCAATGTGCTTTGCCCTTGAATGCAAGATAGGATTCTTACTCAATGAGATTGCAGCAGTGTTATCACAATAGATTGGGATATTGCTCTCAAGGATCTGATAATCCTCCAGCTGATGTTTCATCCAGAGCATCTGAGTGCTGCATATTGCTGCTGAGATATATTCTGCCTCTGCAGTTGATAGTGCAATGGTTGATTGCCTCTTGCTTGCCCATGAGACTAGATTGCTTCCCAGAAATTGACAATTTCCAGAAGTACTTTTTCTCTCTGTTCTATCTCCAGCATAATCAGCATCACAATAACCTGAAAGCTTATACTCTGATGTTTTCTTATACATCAAGCCAAGGTTAGTGGTGCCTTTCTGATACCTTAGGATCCTCTTAACAGCAGTTAAGTGAGTTTCCCTTGGATCTGATTGGAAACGAGCACATAAATGAACACTAAATAATATGTCTGGCCTAGATGCAGTTAAGTATAGAAGTGAACCTATCATGCCACGATAGAGCTTCTGACATACTTTACCACTTTTATCTTCTTTTTCCATAATGCATGTTGGATGCATTGGAGTCTTGGCCGCTGTAGATTCCAGCATATTGAACTTCTTCAGAAGTTCTTTAGTGTACTTGCTCTGATGGATATATGTTCCTTCTGGTGTTTGATCAACTTGTATTCCCAGAAAGTACTTTAATTCTACCATCATACTCATCTCAAATTCAGCCTGCATCATCTCAGAAAATTCTTTGCATAGAGATTGATTAGCAGAACCAAATATAATATCATCAACATAAATTTGCACAATTAAGATATCATCTTTATAAGTCTTGCAAAAGAGAGTTGTATCTACTTTACCCCTTACAAACTCATTCTCCAGAAGGAATGAGCTAAGTCTCTCATACCATGCTCTGGGAGCTTGCTTCAGACCGTAGAGTGATTTCTTCAATTTGAACTCATAGTCTGGTTTCTTTTCATCTTCAAAACCTGGGGGTTGATGAACATAGACTTCCTCTGAGATATAACCATTTAGGAAGGCACTCTTTACGTCCATCTGATGTAGAATTATGTTGTGATTTACTGAGAAAGAAATCAATAGTCTGATTGCCTCCAGTCTTGCTACTGGAGCAAATGTTTCAGTGTAGTCTATTCCTTCCTGCTGGCTGTAGCCTTGAGCAACTAGCCTTGCCTTGTTTCTGACTACATCTCCTTTCTCATTTAGCTTGTTTCTGAATACCCATTTCGTTCCAATAAGATGGACATTCTCAGGCTTCTTCACTAAGCTCCAAACATCATTCTTGGAGAATTGATTCAATTCTTCTTCCATGGCCAGAATCCAATCCTTGTCCTGAAGAGCTTCATCTATGGACTTGGGTTCAATTAAGGACACCAATCCTTTCAGACTCAGCAAGGTCTCTTCAGAGGGTCTGAAGGCAGATCTGGTTCTGACTGGTTCATCTTCGTTGCCCAGAATCAATTCCTTAGGATGAGCTGCAGTGATTCTGCTCTTCTTCAGAGTTTGTGAGTTAGAGGGACCAGCTTCTTCCTCTGGTTCATCTTCCTCTGGCTCAACTTCCTCTGGAGCTTTGCCTTTGTCAGAAACATTAATGCTTAAATCTGCAAACTTTTCAACTAGCTTTGACTGGTCAGAGTCAAGCTTATCATCAAATCTAACATGAATAGATTCTTCAATAGTCTTAGCATCAGTATTATAAAATCTAAAACCTTTAGATCTATCAGAATAACCAAGTAATAGACACTTAGAAGACTTAGCATCAAATTTATGCAATCTATCCTTAGTATTGAGAACATAACAAACACAGCCAAAAGGATGAAAATAAGAAATGTTGGGTTTTATGTTCTTCCACAATTCATAAGGAGTCTTATTCAGAATTGGTCTCACAGAGATTCTGTTCTGAATGTAACATGCTGTATTTACTGCCTCTGCCCAAAAGTGCTTAGCCATGCCAGTTTCTTGGAGCATGGTTCTAGCCATCTCCTGAAGAGTTCTGTTCTTCCTCTCAACAACACCATTTTGTTGAGGAGTTCTGGGACAAGAGAAATCATGTGCAATTCCATAGGAATCAAACAGACTCTCAAACTTGTCATTCTCAAACTCTCCACCATGGTCACTTCTGACACGCACAATTCTACAAGCCTTCTCGTTTTGCACTTGAGCAATGAAGGTAGAGAACACAGCATGAGACTCATCCTTGCGGGTTAGAAACTTTACCCATGTCCAGCGGCTATAGTCATCAACGATAACCATCCCATATCTCTTGCCACCTATAGACTCAGTTTTCACTGGTCCAAACAGGTCGATATGCAGAAGTTCTAACGGCCTTGAGGTTGAGACAACATTCTTTGCCTTGAAAGGGACTTTTGTGAATTTGCCTTTCTGACATGCTTCACAAAGAGCGTCTGAAGCGAACTTCAGATTGGGTAAGCCCCTGACAAGGTTTAGCTTGCTCAGCTGAGAAATCTTTCTCATACTGGCATGCCCTAACCGTCTATGCCATACCCACTGCTCTTCATTAACAGACAGAAGGCACTTCACATTCTGAGCCTCCAACTCAGATAATCTGATCTTATAAATGTTGTTCTTCCTCTTGCTGTTAAACAGAACAGAGCCATCGATCTGACTTACAGCCCGGCAGGACTTTTGATTGAATATAACATCATAACCCTTGTCAGCTAATTGACTTATAGACAATAAGTTATGTGTTAAGCCGTCTACCAATAAAACATTATCAATGCATGGACTACTATCTACACAAATAGTACCAGTACCAATAATTTTACCCTTTTCATTTCCTCCGAAGCCAACTTCGCCTCCAGGCTTAAGTTTCAGCTCTCGGAACATACGCTTTTCTCCCGTCATGTGACGCGAGCATCCACTGTCCAGATACCATGATTGGTGTTTCAGTGGAGCTATCAAGGATATCTGCAACATAGATAATCTTGTCCTTAGGTACCCACTTTCTGGGTCCTCTTTTGTTAGTTACCCCAGAGGTTCTGATCACCTTGGGTGTCTCAACATAATATTTTAAAGGAATATTTGCATGATATTTAGTCATAGAGAAAGATCCCTTTTTAAGAGGGTTTTTAGCAACTTTAGCAGGTACAGGATCAGGCAATATGGTACCAGAGGGAACAAAGCATTCATACAAGGATTTAGCTTTAGACACAGAAGGCTCATTTCTAATTGGTTTAGAATAGCCAATGCCATGCATTCCATTTCTGCTTACGCCATAGATCATTGAAGCCATTAAGCTTCTATCTACGCTTTTAGCCAGGAATCTTTGAAAAGATTTTTCATACTTAGATTCATGCTTACTATCAGAGGCATCGCAGGCAATAACTTCTTCTAACTTAGCAATTTGATTCTTAAGCACAGAGTTAGAATTAACTAAAGCATGGTTATCATTTTTCAAATCAGATATGATTTTCTCATGTTCAGAAGGAGTTTTAGAAACAGCAGATAAGGTCTTTTTCAGCTTCTTATGCTTAGACAATAAAGAGTTATACTTATCCATGATATCAGACAAAGCATGTTTCAGTTCAGAGGTAGAGAAAGAAGCAAATACCTCATTTTCATCGTCAGAGTCTGGATCTCCTTCTGATTCTGAGTCAGAGTCAACAGCTTCCTTTGACTCTGCTCCTTTGTCTTTGACAATGGCCATGAGTCCTTGGACTTCACCATCAGAGTCAACATCCTCTGACTCTGATTCATCGAATGTCACCATCAGACTCTTCTTGGTCTTGAAGTGCTTCTTTGGCTTCTTGTCTTTCTTCAACTTTGGACAATCACTTTTGTAGTGCCCAGATTCTTTGCACTCAAAGCATGTGACTTCCCTAATTGAAGACTTCTTCTGGCCTGAGGACTCATACTTGCCTTTTGCCTTTCCAGAGCCTTTGAACTTGCTCTGCCTGTGCTTCCAGATGCGGTTGAGTCTCTTGGAGATCAGAGTCAGCTCATCTTCATCAGAATCTTCTGATGCCTCTTCAGATTCTTCTTCTTCAGCTTGAAGAGCCTTTGACTTCTCAACCTTAGCCTTTTCAGATTTGGATTTCAAGGCTATGGACTTTTTCCTCAGATCTTGCATCTCTGAGCGCTTCAGCTCATGGCATTTCAAAATGCTGATGAGTTCTTCTAAACTCATATTCTCAACGTCTCTCGTGAGCTCTATTGAAGTCACCAAAGGCATCCAACTTTCAGGAAGACACCTGATGACCCTTATGACATGATCTTTTGTTGTGTAGCTCTTGTTGAGAGGACGTATGCCAGCTACAAGCAGTTGAAATCTGGAGAACATTTCTTCAATGGACTCATTTGGCTCCATGATGAAGGATTCATACTTTTGGATCAAAGACAATGCCTTTGATTCTTTGACTTTCTTGTTTCCTTCATGAGACATCTTCAGAGAATCAAAAATGCCTTTAGCAAACTCACGATCTGTAATCTTCTGGTACTCCTCATAGGAAATAGCACTTAGAAGAATTGCTCTTGCTTTGTGATGTTGTGAGTACAGCTTCTTTTGATCTGCAGTCATCTCTGACCTTGGGATCTTCTTGCCATCTGCATCAACTGGACGCTCGTAGCCATCCACAATAATATCCCAGAGATCTGCATCGAAACCCAGAAAGAAACTTTCCAGTCTATCTTTCCAATACTCGAACCTTTGATCATCGAACATAGGAGGCTTTGCGTTGTAACCATCTCTTTGAGTTTCACTGGTGGTGGCAGCCATTGTTTTTCACACCGGCCCGGATCACTGAACACTGTTAGGTGTGGTAATCAGAACTTGCGCTCTGATACCAATTGAAGGTATGAAAAACGGTAGAAAGGGGGGGTTTGAATAACGTTTTCAGTACAAAACTACCACCTTAAAGATTTTGACAAATCTTTCGAGAACTTAAATGCTAAAGATAAGAGATAGAAAAGCACACAAGGATTTTATCCTGGTTCACTTGATAAATCACTCAAGCTACTCCAGTCCACCCGTTAAGGTGATTTCTTCCTTCTTAGAATGAAGGCAATCCACTAATCAGGTAAGAGTTACAACTGCACTTGAAACCTACAAGTGACTAACAATTACACTGACTTAGCTCACACTAAGATTCACTCTCTTAGTCTTCTCTAGGATCCGATCAACCTTGATCTCCTAAAGGAACTACCACAAAGATTCACTCTCTTAGTCTTCTTAAGGATACTGACCTACCCGGTCCCTTAAGGAAAATCAAACAACTGTTTGAGGTTGGTGTTTACAAGGGTTTGCTTCTAAATAAGCTGAGTGTAAACTAAATAAATTACAAGATGAAAGAAGGCTTAGAATATTTTTGAATATGTCTTGCGCGTGTGTATTGCTTCTTGCTATTCTTCTGGCCGCTTCTTTCAATCTTCAGCCTCTATATATACTCCAAGGATTAGGGTTGAGCGTTGCATGGGAAATGCTACCGTTGGAGGGCAGTTCTGGAAAATCCAGCTTCTGCTGTGGCTGAGAACGTTAGGTAGGTCGTCAGGAAGGTACACTTGCTTTTGTACTTGGATAGCGACTTGACCTTTTAACCTAGGAGACTTCTGATCAGGGGAATACTTCATATTGGAACTTGTGAAGCCGGTTGATCAGAGTCAGAGGGAAAGCACAGATCCTCTGACCATTGTATCTTCTGATTCTGAACTCAGAGGGAAGAACATGGCCTTCAGAGTTTCTTGCTTCTGGACTTCAGAGTTTCCACTATTCAGCTTCTGGATCTTCAGAGTCTTCTACACCATCAGAACATCTGAACCTTCAGTGTTTCTTGGCTATCAGAACTTCTGGATCTTCAGAGCTTCTAGCGACTGAATCCTCATCAGAGTTTGTATAGCTTCAGAACTTCTAAAGCTTTTCCACTGTTCATACTGAACATGGTGAATGCGAAAGCGTTGCTTGGGTTACCCTTTATACACAGTGCTTCTGATTTGTGTGAGATTGAGTTGAGGTCAGAGCCTGTAAATAGCACACTCAGAAAAACACGTTAGAGTACCACAATTGTTCATATCAAAAGGTTAACTTGTAATCATCAAAACATAGAGTTGTACTACTAGATCAAAACTTGATCTTACAAAACCTTCTCCAAGTTTGGTCCTCTAATGGCCTTTAATCCTTCAATACTTCTTAAATGAATATCCATTTCTTAAAACTATAACTCCTTCGCTTACAGAAATGACCTGATAAGTGTCGTCATGCTTTCACACTCACAACTTGATCCTGATATCCATAATCATAACTTATTATGCTAACATCATTCAAATCTCATCACATGGTTCATTATGTCCGCAACCTCATAATCAACATCGATCGATCACCAACTTATAACCAACCTTAACACTCTACACAACTCAGAATTCCTTTACTTCAAGATCTCTCTTATACTATACCTCAATGGTCTTAACCCGAAACTCATCTTCAGATCTCCAATCTTCTAAGATTCAAATCCCATTGTCACACCTACAACCATAAGATCTCATACTCGTACCCGATTCTCAACTCTCAAGGTCAATCTTAACCCTAAGATTTCAATCCAACTTAGTAAATCTCACTTAGTAATCTCAGCATGTTTCTCTGAAATCCATATCAACAATCTCAAGTATTCAACTTATGCTAAAACTTTCTTTTTCTAACTTAATCATTAATTCAACACTTTTCAAGTGAAAATTCATCTCTTAAGACTATAATGTCTCCACAAAGAACTCAAGCACTTAGCAAAATTTATTCCTCGAACTCGGCTAACAACAATCTAGTTCACAGTTAATCCTTCTCAATCTTGTTATCATCAAGCAATCATCTATAACCTGATATTAAATCCAACCTATTTAGTCTCTAACAACTCCATTCAGAAATCACATAACCTATGACTTCATAACTTCCGAGAAAATACTTGAGATTTTTCCAACATTAAATCTCTTGGCTTGGTCTACCTCTACTTGGAGTAATCACACGAACTAACCAATTAATGTCTATACGACAATCATCAATTTCCAAAGATTTAATTCTTAATCTTTTACAATCAAGTGCTTAACACGAACTTGCCTCCCAAATCCGACTAATCCTCGATCAATTCAAATTCATCTTACACATCCTTCTATCAAAGTCCATTACCAGCTGTGATTCCGAATATCACCCCCTCAATATTAAGTTGATCAGGCCTAATACATCGAAGGTGAAAATTTAGAAATAAACCCACTGGAACAGTCAATGCGTTCCTATCATCCAGTAGTCACAATTATCCCGACATCCAATCCTTAACGGTCCCGCTACGGAACTACGCACCCTCAACATAACGCGTATACTACCCATACGGAATCTCCCTAAGATTCGTTCTTCAGCTACTAGCTTCCTTATAATCGCATCGGTGCAAGACTACTTTTCTAGGCTTAACGCGTTATTCTAAACCTCGTGTAACTTCTATAGTTTAAACACGAGCAACGGTCAAAAAAAGTATTATTAGGCGTAATAACTATAAAGTCAAAGCTCGACAGTAAAGGCAAGTTAGGTGCGTTGCACGTTCTACGAGAGTAATAAAGCATGTTATCCTAGAATGAGAAGGAATAGTTAGAAGGTTACCATCGTTCGTGCGCTCTCCTCTGCCTAGTCTACCAGCTCCCTCGCCGCACGAGACATAGACTCCTCCCCGTGCAGCAGGATGTCTTCCTCTCACCGTAGGCACAGATGGCTCAACCTTGGTTACATTGCAATCCTTGGCTTGGTGCCCCGGGCGGTTGCATTTGAAACATAGAGGTCCCCCGTCTGGACACTTGTTAGAGTAGTGTCCCACCTTCTTGCACCTGTAACACGTCACTCCTTGACCCGAAGTCTTGTTTCCTGTTCCTCCGGTAGCATTTATGGGCTTATACTGCCCCGAGGTAAAACCTTCCCTCAAAGGACCTTGATACGGCTTCTTCTGTTGGAATCTCTCTTTCCCTTGATTATTCTGAAAGTTCGACCTCGTTGGTCCACCAGTGCCTGTTCTATTCCTCCTCTTGTTCTTCATAAGCTCAACTTCAGTTGCCTTCTCAACCAAAGGTTGAAATCGTACAATCCCTAATGGTCTCACGGAATCCTCAATGTCAGCCCGTAGCCCGTTCATAACCCTCTTGCACATATAGCGCTCGTCCACATGGTCGTTGAAAAATTGGAAGTGCTTTGCCAATGATTCCAGTTTAGAAGCATACTCAGGTATGGTCATGCTCCCTTGACAAAGAGTCAGAAATTGCGCTTCCCTCTCATCTCGGGCACTAGTCGGAAAGTACTTATCTAGGAACGCAACTCGAAACGAGTTCCAGTTCACCACCTCGTTATTGGCTTCCATAATCCCTCTGGTGCCCCTCCACCAGTACTCAGCATCTCCTAGTAGTAGGTAGGTGGCAAGGCCCACCTTATCTCCTTCGGCGGTATGCAGTACCCCAAAAATCTTCTCAATCTCTTGGATCCATAGATCCGCTTTGTCTGGGTCAGTCCCACCCGTAAACTTGGGCGGATCCTGTCGCCTGAAATCAGTCAGCCCCCTATTCTGGTCTAGGGCTACCTCCCTCTCACGCTTATGTCGCTCATGTTCAGCCTTATCAGCACGCCACTGAGCGTTCTCCGCAGTTTGATTTGTCATTGCCTGGGCCATAGCAGTCATTGCCCCAGCGAGTTGGTTCATGTTCACCATGTTCTGTTTAGTTAAACAAACAGTTAGTACTCATCATAAGATAGCATCTAACATAACTATACAATATGATTAAGCACTAACTTCAATCAATTCTAAGCGAAAAATCGCTTGCAGACAATCAATTTTTACTCTTTGCAGAGTCACACAACCTAGCACAGAAGACCTATTCCCCAAAGACTCCCGAAAGACTCGACAAGCTCTGATACCACAATGTAACACCCCGATTTCGGTGGCGTCACTTTAGTAACTCAAGAATAAAATAAAGCGGAAAAGCAGGTATTTTTTTTTCGTTTTGTTTAAATAAAAAGACTTGTCGATATAAAGACTCATCCCAATCGCAATTAACAGCGATTAATATACAATACAAGCACACCCTTGCTGTAACTAAAAACATCGTCACGAGTGTCCTCAAGTGACGGAAAGTAACATCAAGTAACTAAAAGTATTGCCCAACGGAAAACAAGTGCGACTCATAAATAGAGTCATAAGTTTTATAAATACAGTCCTCCGAAGAGTAAGTCAGCCCAAAACGGCTTCCAAAAAAAGACTTCTTACGTCCGACCACTCCATGTGATTCCCATCTACGGAGAACCACACCGAAAGCAACCTGTCGGAAACTACCCTGTCCCAAAAGTACAAATGACGAATCAGAGCTATGACACTAACACCCAACCTTAGTAGGCTCTAAACACCCATACCCTATACTTCCATCATCGACCCTCATCTGGTCATGCATTCAGTCCGGGTCCTCGTCGAAAGCTTCAGTAATAGTCATTACGCTCCTGGTCCTCCTCGAGTGACGAATCATCACGAATCGGCTGACGGACGCCTGGCAGCAGGCCGACCGCCCAAACACAAACATACAAACAAAGCCAAGGCGCTAGGGTCAACTCACGGAATAAAATAGATAATACAAACAACATGTGAAGAATAAGGGGGTATATATATATATGTTGTATATATACATGTAATTTATGTATTGCCTACCCTAAGGTATATACATAACATGTTATCAAGGCTCTAATAAACAATTCGATATCTGCTATCTCAACAGTTCAATAAACAATGGCTCAATAAATCAGTAGGGGTGCATGTATGCATGCAATGTCAACTCAGAAGATTATCCCAACAATTAGGCATGTCGAGTCGATCCAACCCATCGGGTTGAACATACGGACTCGCACACGCAACAAGTGACAACGCCAAGTCGATTCACTCAAAAGAGTCGAACATACGGACGCTGCGCGTGTCCAAAGACTATCGCCGAATCGATCCAATCCATCGGATTGAACATACGGATCCGCGCGAGTCGAAAGGTTATCGCTGAATCGATCCAATCCCTCGGATTGAACATACGGATTCACGCGAGTTAAAATGACAATCGCTGAATCGATCCAATCCATCGGATTGAACATACGGACTCACGCGTGCCTGAGTGACTACCGCCGAATCGATCCAATCCATCGGATCGAATATACGGATCCGCGCGTGTCAACAATTATTGCCGAATCGGTCCAACCCGTCGGGTTTGAACATACGGATTCGCGCCGCAAAGTCGAAGTTACACTCTTGGTGTTCTTCGTGAAGGCCCAGTCTTCTGACCGTCCCAAACCCCAAACATATGCATAATGCAATATGGTTAACAAAACATCGAATCGTCCTCACACGTACGAGTTTTACCACAAATCTCAATTTAAAAGGACCCGAAGATCAAAGTCGTCTTGCGACTAGGCTGTGAAAAGCCGGAGTACATATTGCACTCAGTGACATTTCCATGGTCACTATGGTTCATCCCCGTGACAACCATCAAATCATCTCAAGTTCAAGGCTTTTCGACTATTTCCCGTTTTTCACAATCATTTTCAACTCTTAAATTTTCCCAAAGGTCTCGTTAATTAATCAAAGCATTTCAAGTTGAGTTAATTAAATTATGAGGTTTATTATCGAAATCCAAGTTCCATAATTTCTTCAAGTTCCAAATTCCAACTATTCAAAGTTTCCCAAACCTCCCAAATAAAATCCCCGGGAAAAGTCTAAGTATTCCAAAGAGGGCTAGATCTCAGACCTCAGGTCAGGACCTGCCTAGGGTTTCCTCTCAACCCGAAAGATCAACAAAATCAACTCAAATGTCCTACACTCCGCAATCGCGTCAACACGCACAATTCGATATCAATTCAACAACATTCAGCTCTAAAGAGCGATGCAACAATAATACGGTGCGGAAATCATAAGACAGAAACCAGTAAACGGCCGAAGCCTCTCAGAAAACGGAGACACACGTCTCATATAAGTTCACTCGGCCGTAGCCTCCAGAAAACATTTTTCAATTTCAAACGATAAACAATACCCAAGCAATATTCAATAACAAGCAATATTCAATATCAAGCAATATTCAAGTCGAATTTATCGACGCCTATAAATCAATAGCTAGTAAGTAAGTTGCCCTAACCTCGAGTTGTTCCAGTCTCGCGGTGTATGTACCACCCCGATTTCCAGGTGTCACTTTAGTAACCAAAAATAGACTTTACGCTGAAAACAGGTAATTTTTTTTCCGTTTTCTTTCCTTTAAATCAAAACGATAAGGAAGTAAAGACAAAACCCAACTACTAAACTAACCAACATACATCAAATATAAACATGTACAGCCTCAGCTGCACTCCCACGTCACGCGCACTCGCAGTGACTCCAAAGCAGTGTGCCCGTAGGCAAATATATACAGACCCAGAAGTGTAAGTGAGAAAATTATAATTACAAACCACTAGGAGAAAGTCGGCCTCAATATGGCCTAAGCAAAGACCCCTATGGTCCAACTGACTCACTGTGATCCCTCAGTAAGAGAACCACACGAAAAGTCATGCGTCGGAAACCTACCCGATCCCAAAAGCAAAACGAATCAGAGCTCTACACAAAACATGACGCCTGCCCAACCTAACCTCCCAGTGCCAAACCCACAACGATCTGAAGTCGGCAAGTTGAAACTCAGCTCCATACGCCGTAGCACTCCGCTCGTCAGGCGTCCTCGCTCATCCGTCTGGTCCTCCATGACCCTTCCCCTATACGTCGCCCGGTGACCAGCCACATCGATCACCCAAGCGGTGGGGGCATCCCTATCCAGCAACTCATATCTGATCCCCCCCGAGGGAGAGACCGTCGAGAACCAGTCGGCCATCGACATCTGGCAGCAGGCCGACCGCCCAAAGACAAACATACAAACAAAGCCAAGGCGCTAGGGTCAACTCACAGCAATAAGTACATATACACTCAACATGTGACAGGGTATATATATAAGTTGTTATATAAGCATATAAGTAATCCTAGCATGTTATGGCTCTAACATTGCTTCAATAAACAAACAGCACACAGTCTCAGTCAGCATGAATGTATGCGTGAAATGCACAATATGAATCCGGATTTGTGACGCGTTCCCGTTCGCCACAAGTGAAGCATTCTCACTATGGATGGACCATTCCCGTTATCCATCCTGGATGAAATCCATCCTGGATGAACCATTCCCGTTATTCATCCTTGGTGAACCATTCCCGTTATTCACCGAATGATGAACCATTCCCGTTATTCATCATTTATGCAAGGTGAACCATTCCCGTTATTCACCATGATATGCACAGGTGAACCATTCCCGTTATTCACCCGATTGAATGCAACGTGGTTAGCCAAACAACGAATCGCCCTTACCACGAAAGTGTTTAGCTCACAACCCAATCTCAACAAACCCATGAGTTAGTGTCGGTCAATACAACACAACTCGGAGTAAGTGTCGGTCAATACAACACAACTCCATCCACAGAATACACAAGGGTCTAGTGTCGGTCAATACAACACAGCCCAAACAACAAGAGCACTAGGTGTCGGTCAATACAACACGGCTCCACAACACTCCCCAAGAGTACTAGAGTACTCGGTGACTTTCAATCATCACCATAGCTCACCTTAGTGGCTTCCCCCAATTCCGATAACTCTCCAAACCCACAACAAAGTCGACTTTTCCCCGTCTTTCGTAAATATTTTCCCCTTCAGTTCTCCTATGCTTAAACGTTAATAAAAATTGTTCCAATTCGAATTTGTCAAGTTATGAGTTTATTTCTCAAAGTCTAAGTTTCCCAAGTCTTTAGTTTTTCAAAGCTCTATCATTCTAAGTTTTCAAAGATCAACCACCCAAAATACATTTCCCGGGGAAAGTCTAAGAATTCCAACATATGGCTAAGTCTCAAACCCCACATTTGGACTTGCCTAGGGTTGTTCATCCAACCCGAAATATCAAAGATCACCAGATCAATGAATCTCCACTCCGAAGTCGCGTCAAAACGCTCAATCCAACAATATCACAATATCACAGGTTATGGAAAAGCATCATAACATCAACTCATCATCATAAACAACATCAGATAAAGCATAAGTCGAATTTATCGACGCCTATCATGCAGTCATAGCTAATATGTAAGTTGCCCTAACCTCGAGCTGTTCCAGCTTCGCAAACAAAGTTCTCCTCAAACAATTGCTCTGAGTCTTCCAAAGTTCCCTCAACTGAACCTCGGAGAAAAACAAAGCAGAATCCAAACAAAATCGATTAGTTCGATCGCAAAACAATACATAAACGATAGACAAAGCATTAAAGCTTCAGAATAGGACAATCAGGTACGAAAAGACAAGTTTTCGAAACCGAAAAACTCCCCCCTAAAGGAAATAGTCCACGGCCTCAAAGGAAAAAGGGCTTCGGCTCTTTTTCTTTGATCAAATCAATTCACAAGGTAGTTTTAGGGTAAAACTAAGGCAAAGAAACTGTCAGAACAATTTTCGGACAATCGGGCCGAAATACGACTACGCAGGGGCATTTTGGTCCAAAATAAAGGCTCAAAACTTCAAAGTTATCAGTTCTGAAAACAGATTTGACAGCAACGATCCTCATGACATCCGTGACAACAAATCCTAAAGGCACGAAGTCAGATTATAGCTTTACGACAATAAAGTTTCGAAATGTGAGACAAAAAGGTTTTGAATCAGTTTTTCAGATCCCGGTCAAATGGATCGCAATCAGAGTTTACTGACAGAGGTTTTAGACTCAGGGGAACATAAGGAACATAACCCAAGCGAGAAATCAGAGAAATCGGACAATTTTAGAAAAAGCTCAAAACTTAGAGCACAGAAACGACTTCAGAAACGCAACAGAAACAACAATCAGAGGTAGGAATCGTGTTAGTTACCTTGATACCTAGAAGTAGAGACGAACTGCACGAAGATTGGTCAAGGTTTCGCGAAAATCTCCTTCTCCCCCAAGCTCCCCAAACTCGCGGCTCCAATGGGTGAAAATGAGAGGATTTTTGCTTTTTCGCCTATTTATAGGCGGGCGAAATCGCGGGAAAATGAAAATTTCGCGATTCCGATTTTTGCAGCACCATCACCGTGGAATTCTAAGATAGATTCTAGCGTCAGAATTCCAGAACTCAAAACAAATATCTAGGATTTGGGAAAAACGATATCGAAAAACTCAAAAGCGGTGTCGGTTAATCTGCCCCGAAAAACTACTTTTTGCTGTGATGCTCAGACGACAAAACTTCCAACAAAAGAAAGATTGGAAATGTCGAAACAAGTCTGGCAACGCGGACGGAATGTTCGTTAGAAGTCCCGAATAGAAAAAGTCTTCATCCATTGCTCGAAAATAGGGTTTCGAAGCAAAGAAATTAGCGTCGGCGGACATCCGAAAAGTGAAACCTATCGTGCGTACAGTCCAGAGTTCCGAAATGAAACGCTGGTCGATGGAAAAATAAAGAGAATCTTTAAATTTTCCGACAGTTCGAAATCTCACTCAAAACGTTGCTTTAAGAGCGAAATAGCCTATTCTGGACACGCTCGCCATAAGGCAGGTGTGCAGACGACTCGCACTAACTCCGAAAACAACTACGCAACATTCCTCAAGAAATTCCTGAACTTTCTTCTTCATTAATCTTTCTCAAATGTCAAACTCCTGTCACGCTTACACTGATTCTACGCGTGAGTCGGAAACTAGCTTGTTCTGAAAATCCAGGTCTTACAATACTTGTAACACCCCGATTTCGGTGGCGTCACTTTAGTAACCAAAATAAACTTAATGCGGAAAAACGTGAATATTTTTTTTTCGATAATAACTAAGACAAGACTGAATTAAATAAAACCCAACAATAACAATAATCGGAACTAATATACCATATATAAACAGCCCCCGCTGTAGTAGTAACCTCGTCACGAGTAAACCTCCAGTGACGGAAAGAAAAGTGCGACGCCCGTAGGCAATATATACAGACCAAATGAAAAGGGTGAAGTGCCCGCAACACCATCCCTCAAAACTGAGAATCAGCTGACCCAATGGCCTGAAAATAAGACCTCCTAAGTCCAACCAACTCTCTGTGATCCCCGTAAGGAAACCACACAAAAAGCTATAGGCGGATCTACCCTGTCCCCTAATTAACAAATGAAGCAAGACTGTCAGAGCTAAAACTCTACTCCTACACTAATCCTAATTCGAGGAGCTCATGCCAACACTCAAAACTATGTGCTAGCATGATCGTCGTCTGAATCAGAATCCAGAACGACCAAGTCTACTAACCCTATCCGTCCTCCTCTCGCAACCGCAGTGCGCTCCGATGCTGGACTCACGGGCTTAGGGCCCGAACCCTGATCATCAATGATCGCAACGGAGGGTGCACTAGACCCTGCCGAAGGCACTCCCACTAGAATCTCCTCTGAGGGATCCTCCTCCTCTGAAGATGACGGTGGCGGCGGTGCTCCTCCGAATCCTGGTCCGCAGTGAACGCCCGGTGGCAAGTTGAAGCTGACAGAGCATCGCCTCAACACTCCTGACCTCAAGAGTCCTCCACTGTCCACGTGATCCTCCATGATACGCCCCGAATACGTCGCTCGGTGGCTCGCGGGGTCAACCACCCACGACCCGGGGTCGTCCTGATCGATCATCTCATACCTAATCCCCCCCGAAGGGTGGACCATGGTGTACCAGTCCGCAATATTCATCTGACAAAAGGCGTTGTCCGCCAAAACACACACAGAAGACGCGAGGGTCAACTCAAAAGAACTATGTAGATAATAAACCCAATAGGTACAAATAATAGATAGCCACTTAGGCTTATAACTAGAGATATCATTCCTAGGGTTGCATGTTCCACAAAATCATAATGACAATAATAACAATTAGCATGTTCCAAGTAAGTTTATCAAATAGCAACCACACTCATCAACTAAGTCAGTATGCATTTTGCGTGATATGTATGCAGGTTAACCCAGTCAACCAATATCCAATCCGGAACGGATGGACATCATCGGATCAGCCCTTCACCAGCCACGGTGGTGCCATTTCGGCCCGTGATGTCTCTTACTCCCACAGTGGTAGTCAGATCAGCAGTAAACCCGTAGGTCTGCCATTTCGGTCTGCTACAAGAGACGTCTACAAACGCTCTTTCACGGCATTCCGGGTCTTATGACCATTTTGGAAACCGACGAGGTCCAGAGTACGTCCTGTGTTAATACCTCATTAATGTTGCATGTATGCAAAATGATTAGTCAAAGAACGTCTCCGACCTCACTCGACACGTCGCCACGTGTTCTAGGGAAGTTAAAGTCTCTAAAAGCTTACCCTAAGGTAAAGTCGATTCTGTGACCAAAAGACACACTTCATAACGACACATAGCTGCTCCAACAGCACCACAACACACGCTGCTCCAACAGCACAATAACACACGCTGCTCCAACAGCACAACAATAAACGCTGCTCCAACAGCACAACATCAAACGCTGCTCCAACAGCACAATGACAACATACTCAACACTTGGATCCGACGACACTCCTCGTTTTCCCAAAATTAAGATTTCACTTCCAATGCCTTCCTTCGAGGTTGTTATCATTACTTAAAGATTTAGAGGTTATTTAAGGTCTTATGAGTTTTCTTTATAAAATAGATTCCATTTTGTCTTATCGCAAGTCTTATACATTTGCAGGATCTCCCAATCCCAAGTCGCTTCCAGAGGATGTCTCGATCCACTAAAACAAAATCAAGGCCCGAACCTCGTTCGTCCTATCAAACTTTCTCAAAACTCTCAAAATAAAATCGGCATGACCTGCCCGCTATCCTCACCATTCAGAATCTCAGATTTCCAGTGTAAAGCATATTTAAATCATCACAATCAACAACATGTCATATATCAAGAAATCTCAACATTAACACTTAGCACTTAGCATATAAAGCATGCACCACACATCCTAGATTACCCACATAGCACATAGCATGTAAGTCAATCTTCAAAAACATTCAGTAGATGAATCATCTACATTGTCAGCCGAAGCCTCAGAAAACATTTTCAATCACACACAAACTCAGTGCATAAACAGTAAACAATGTCGAAATATCGACCCTAAGCATTAACTAGAGATTCAGTGAGAAGCCCTCACCTGAAAGTTCTCCAGAATGATCAACTAGTGCTTCCTCGCACTCAAAGGGTTGTTCCTCAGGAAATTCCTCGAAAGTTCCTTTAAAACAAAATCACAGAAATACTATCAGAATCTATCGAAAACAAAGTTATCGATACGTACTAAGGTTTCTCGAAGTAATCTATACTCTAAGGTACGATAATCTAGCGCGAAAGGACAAGTTTTCGGAAAAGGAAATTTCCTCCTCCCCCCTCTAATAGGCTCGGCCACTTTGGCTAATTATGGGGCTCGATTTTTCTTCGATCAAACTTGGTTCCTATGCTTTCATAAGCCGTAACTAAGGGTATTCTGAACTCGGAAAAATTATCGGATCAAAAACTGTCGCAGGGGTATTTTGGTCATGATTTTTAACTTAGGATTTTCAAAACTGAAATCCCAAAAATAAAATTTTGCAGGGACGTCACCAACGACGTTTATGACAACTAATCCTACTAGCACTAAGCTAAGGCGATAGTTTTCAGCCTAAAGATTGGAACTTTACTCAAAAACTACATAAATGGGTATTTTAGGCTCAAATTGATTCCGGCGGAATTCCGGCGACATAACGGAAAATCTAATCCGGCAGAAGTGATCTTGGGCATACATAGAAGAGGTTTAGAATCAGAAATGAAAGATTCGGGATAGTTTTGCAAAAACCCATAAACTACCCGCTCAGAAAACTCTACAGAAAAGCTATGGAAAAAGCGATCAGAGGTAAGGATTAGCGACTATACCTCGAAGCCTTGAAGTAGCAACTAACGGATCAACGATCAAGCAAACGATGAAGAAAAACTCTTCTTCCTTCTTCCTTGTTCTTGGCCGCGGTTTAGAGGAGAGAAAATGGAGGAAAATTGTGTTTTTTCTTCCTTTATTTGCTATATATAGAAGGTGGAAATTCGCGGGAAAATGAAAGTTTCGCGAATCCGATTTTTCCGGCGTCATTCTCCATGAATTGTTAGATATGTTTTGGCAAAAGAATTCCAAAACTATAAAGAGGTCTCCTTGTATTTTTGGCAACTAAAGCATAGTCGGTATAAAACTATTTTACCCGATAAGTTGCTTTTTGCATTGAATGTCGGAATGGAAAACTTCCTTCGGAAGAAAGATTGAAATCATCAAGAGAAATGGGTGTACGCGTGTGGAATATTCATTTGAAGCTCTGAATAGATAAAGTCCCCATTGTCGAGAAATTCTAGGGTTTTGAAATACCAGGGATTCGGTTTCGGCAAACTTCCGATGATTGGAATCGGACGTTCGTAGATCCTAGAGTTTCGCCTCGAGACGATCGCGATATATGGAAAAAGAGAAGTTCTAACATTTCTCTGAAGATTTTTGGAATTAACTGCCATCGTGCCTAAAAGTGAAAATTAGCTATATACTAGGGTTTCTAACCTAGGTTTAAGCGTAAATCGTTCGTGCTATAACTTTTATCGATCATAATGCAATCCTTGAACTTTTCCTGAACTTTCTCCTTCATAAATATATTTCATTTAATAAACTTTCGTTCAGGTTTCCCTTCACATTACATCAACCCTAATCGTGAATAAGAAGTTTATTCACTTAGCATAAACTTAAAAACTCGGGCCTTACATTACTACCCTCCAAAAAGAAAGTTTCGACCTCGAAACTTAAGGGTTAGTAAAAAGTTCTGGATACTGTTCTTGAATCTTCTCCTTCAGCTCCCATGTCGCATCACCAGTGTCTTTATTCCAAATAACCTTCACTAACTCGATCTCTTTCCCTCTCAACTGTTTTATCCTGGTGTCACCAATGCTGATTGGCGGTGTCTCGAAAGACAGATCATCCTTCAACTCAATATCATCCAGCTCGATAACATGTGTCGGATCCGCAATATATTTCCTCAGTTGTGACACGTGGAATACATCATGAATATTTGATAGAAATGGAGGTAGTGCAATCTGATATGCGACTGGTCCAATTCGACGAGTGATCTTATACGGTCCAATGAACTTGGGCGTAAGCTTCTTTGACTTGATTGCTCGACCAACACCCGTCGTCTGAGTAACTCTCAGAAATACATGATCTCCTTCTTCGAACTCCAGAGTTCTGCGCCTCTGATCTGCATAACTCTTCTGTCTACTCTGAGAAGTCCTCATCTTCTCTCTGATCTGCTTGATCTTCTCAGTGGTCTGTTGCAGAAGTTCCGGTCCTACCAACAGATTTTCTCCGTTTTGGTACCAACACAAAGGTGTTCTACACTTGCGGCCATACAAAGCCTCATACGGTGCCATACCAATGCTCGTATGAAAACTGTTGTTGTATGTGAACTCAATCAATGGCAATAAGGTATCCCAACTGCCCTTGTTGTCCAGAACGCAAGCGCGTAGCAAATCCTCCAACGACTGAATAGTTCTCTCAGTCTGTCCATCAGTCTGAGGATGATAAGCAGAACTTAGTCTCAGCCTCGTTCCCAACGCTTCTTGAAGAGCTCCCCAAAAATGTGATGTAAACTTCGGGTCTCGATCGGATACAATACTTGTCGGTACTCCGTGAAGTCGTACAATCTCCGCTATATATATCTCTGATAGTTTCTCCACGTTGTACGTAGTCCTCACCGGTACGAAATGAGCCGACTTAGTCAGTCGATCCACGATTACCCAAATAGAATCGTATCCCTTCTGAGTTCTTGGCAAAGCCACGACGAAATCCATCGATATGCTATCCCATTTCCATTCTGGCACATCCAAGCTTTGTAGCATACCTGAAGACTTCTGATGCTCCACCTTCGCCTTCTGACATGTCAGACATGCAGCTACATACTCAGCCACTTGTCTTTTCATTCCTGGCCACCAAAAATTCACCTTCAAGTCCTGGTACATCTTCTTCATTCCAGGATGAATGCTTAACTTGCTCTTGTGACCTTCATCCAAAATCAATCTTCTCAAGTCAGGGTTGTTAGGCACACAAACCCTATCCTTGCACCGTAGGATATTGTCACTTCCTACCTTGAATTCTGGGTCTTTACCTTGACTTACCAAATTTCTTTTCCCGGGCAGAAACTCATCTTGTAACTGTTGGTCTCGGATTTCTTCCATCAACCCATTGGTAATTCTGATCATCCCGAACTTCAGTTCTCCCTCGGATAATTTCACATCCAAGCTCAAATCTCGAAATTGCTCTAACAGCTGCAGCTCCTTCACCATCATCGTCGAGATGTGCATCTTCCTGCTCAAGGCATCAGCAACAACATTTGCCTTTCCAGGATGATATTGCAGAGTGAACTCGTAATCTTTGAGAAATTCCATCCACCGGCGCTGCCTCATGTTCAGCTCCTTCTGCTCAAACAAGTACTTCAAGCTCTTATGATCACTGAATATGGTGAAATTGCATCCATATAAGTGATGTCTCCAAATCTTCAGCGCAAATACGATTGCAGCTAGTTCCAAGTCATGAGTCGGATAATTCTTCTCATGCACCTTCAGTTGTCTTGAAGCATAAGCAACCACCTTCCGATGTTGCATCAGCACACATCCCAAACCTTGATGCGAAGCATCACAGTATACCTCATAAGGTTCCTCCGGTTGCGGTAAGACGAGTACAGGTGACGTCGTCAACCGTTCCTTCATCGTCTGAAAACTAGTTTCGCACGCTTCAGTCCATGCAAAAGGTTGGTCCTTCCTCGTCAGTTGAGTCAAAGGTCAACTATCTTCGCGAAGTTCTCGATGAAACGACGATAGTATCCCGCCAAACCGACAAAACTTCTGATCTCTGTCACTGTCTTCGGCCGTTCCCACGACAATACGGTCTCTACCTTTGCTGGATCCACAGCTATCCCCTCCTTAGAGATCACATGGCCTAAGAATTTTACCTCTTTGAGCCAAAATTCGCACTTAGAAGGATTGGCATACAACTCCTTCTCCCTCACCACTTGTAAAACTTGTCGCAAGTGCTCCTCATGGTCTTCAGCATTCTTTGAATAGATCAGAATGTCGTCGATAAACACCACGACGAATCGATCCAGGAATGTATGGAAAGTCATATTCATGTAAGCCATGAATATTGCCGGCGCATTTGTCACCCCAAATGGCATCACTAAGTACTCATAGTGTCCATAACGGGTTCTGAATGCCGTCTTCTGGATATCCTCGGTCTTGACCCTGATTTGATGATAACCCGACTTCAGGTCGATCTTCGAGAATATTGTAGCTCCTCGTAGTTGATCCATCAAATCATCAATCCTAGGTAACGGATACCTATTCTTGACGGTTACCTTGTTCAATTGTCGGTAGTCGACACATAATCTCGACTTCCCGTCCTTCTTCTTCACCAATAAGACTGGCGCTCCCCAAGGTGAAACGCTTGGTCGTATGAATCCCTTCGACAGAAGATCTTCGAGTTGGGACTTCAGTTCCACTAGCTCTGCAGGTGCCATACGATATGGTGCAATCGAAATCGGCCCTGTTCCCGGTACGATGTCTATAGCAAACTCAATGTCGCGCACAGGCGGCAATCCAGGTACATCGCCAGGAAAAACATCCGTGAATTCTTTCACCACTGGAATACTGCCAACTTCTGGGTTTCCTTTGCTCTCCAAGCTTAGCAAAACAGAATACTCCTGAGATCCCTCGTTCAAAGCGACGCTGATGTGATTGGCAGATAGATACTCGGAAAGATCCGAATCAGGGAATACCACTCTCTTTCGGTTGCAGTCCAAAAGACAATGATAGCGGGACAACCAATCCATTCCTAGGATAACATCTAGGTTCTTAAGAGTTAGGCATACTAGGTTAGCATGGTAAATCCTATTGTTGTAGGTTATCGGACAATACATGCATGCTGAATTAGCAAGTAGAGTCTTGGCAGGAGTAGCAACTATCAGATCGAAGCTCAAAGCAGTAATAGGAAGTCTTAATCTGATTGCACAATCTCTAGAGATAAAAGAATGCGTTGCTCCGGAATCAAAAAGTACGGATAGAAGATTACCGTCAATCCCGCAGTCGCCTCTAATCAGTCCATCTACCCCCTCAGCATCTTCACCATCCATGGTGTAGACTCTCGCCTTTGCAGCAGGACGCTTTCCTTGAGCAGTGTTGACGGTTGGCTCCGCCTTTGGTAGCCTGCACTGTGCAGCAGTGTGCCCCAACTTGTTGCAATTGAAGCATTGAGGCCTCGTGTCGGAACAAGCACGAGTAAAGTGCCCCGGCTTCCCGCACTTGAAGTACGTCAGTTCCCTGTTCTGAGTCTGACCTCCAGAACCTCCAGCAGCACCCACCATGGGCCGGTAAGATCCTGATGCAAACCCTCTACCAGCAGGACGCTGATACGGCCTCCTGTTCTGAAACCTTCCCCTGTTTTGATTATTCTGAGAGCCCGACCTCATCGGCCCTCCAGTTCCAGCCCGGTTCAGCCTCCGGTTCTTCATCAGCTCCACTTCCGTGGCTTTCTCCACCAATGATTGGAATCGCATGATTCCCAGTGGCCTCACTGAGTCCTCAATATCCGGCCTCAGTCCATTCACGAAGCGCTTGCACATGTAGCGCTCGTCAACATGATCATTAAAGAATTGGAAATGCTTCGCCAAAGACTCCAGCTTCGAAGCAAATTCCGGTACAGACATACCTCCCTGACGGAGTGTCAGAAACTGCGCCTCCCTCTCATCCCGGCACTTGTCGGAAAATACTTTTCCAAGAATGCAGTCCGGAACGAGTTCCAGTTAATTTCGTCATGGTTGGCTTCCATGATCCCCCTGGTGCCCTTCCACCAGTATTCAGCATCTCCCAGCAGAAGATAGGTCGCCATGCCCACCTTGGCACCCTCAACAGTTTGCAGAACACCGAAAATCTTCTCGATTTCCTGGATCCAGAGATCCGCTGCGTCTGGATCAGTACCACCAGAGAACTTTGGTGGGTTTTGCCTCCTGAAGTCATTGAGGCCTTTGTTCTGGTCCAGAGTTATTTCCCTCTGGCGCTGATGTTGTTCACGTGCTTCTTCAGTAGCACGCCTCATGGCATTATCATTTGCCTGTGCGGTTACCGCTTGGGCCTGCGCTGTTACCGCTTGGGCCATAGTGGCCATCATCTCAGCTAGCTGGTTAGTATTCACCATATTCTGTTAAAGGAAGCAAACAGTCAGTACTTATCATAAGATAGCATCTAGCATCACTATACAATATGAGTAAGCAATAACTTCAATCAATTTTTAAGCGAAAAATCGCTTGCAGACAATCAATTTTCACTCTTTGCAGAGTCACACAACCTAGCACAGAAGACCTATTCCCCAACAACTCCCGAAAGACTCGACCGTGCTCTGATACCACAATGTAACACCCCGATTTCGGTGGCGTCACTTTAGTAACCAAAATAAACTTAATGCGGAAAAACGTGAATATTTTTTTTTCGATAATAACTAAGACAAGACTGAATTAAATAAAACCCAACAATAACAATAATCGGAACTAATATACCATATATAAACAGCCCCCGCTGTAGTAGTAACCTCGTCACGAGTAAACCTCCAGTGACGGAAAGAAAAGTGCGACGCCCGTAGGCAATATATACAGACCAAATGAAAAGGGTGAAGAGCCCGCAACACCATCCCTCAAAACTGAGAATCAGCTGACCCAATGGCCTGAAAATAAGACCTCCTAAGTCCAACCAACTCTCTGTGATCCCCGTAAGGAAACCACACAAAAAGCTATAGGCGGATCTACCCTGTCCCCTAATTAACAAATGAAGCAAGACTGTCAGAGCTAAAACTCTACTCCTACACTAATCCTAATTCGAGGAGCTCATGCCAACACTCAAAACTATGTGCTAGCATGATCGTCGTCTGAATCAGAATCCAGAACGACCAAGTCTACTAACCCTATCCGTCCTCCTCTCGCAACCGCAGTGCGCTCCGATGCTGGACTCACGGGCTTAGGGCCCGAACCCTGATCATCAATGATCGCAACGGAGGGTGCACTAGACCCTGCCGAAGGCACTCCCACTAGAATCTCCTCTGAGGGATCCTCCTCCTCTGAAGATGACGGTGGCGGCGGTGCTCCTCCGAATCCTGGTCCGCAGTGAACGCCCTGTGGCAAGTTGAAGCTGACAGAGCATCGCCTCAACACTCCTGACCTCAAGAGTCCTCCACTGTCCACGTGATCCTCCATGATACGCCCCGAATACGTCGCTCGGTGGGCTCGCGGGGGTCAACCACCCACGACCCGGGGTCGTCCTGATCGATCATCTCATACCTAATCCCCCCGAAGGGTGGACCATGGTGTACCAGTCCGCAATATTCATCTGACAAAAGGCGTTGTCCGCCAAAACACACACAGAAGACGCGAGGGTCAACTCAAAAGAACTATGTAGATAATAAACCCAATAGGTACAAATAATAGATAGCCACTTAGGCTTATAACTAGAGATATCATTCCTAGGGTTGCATGTTCCACAAAAATCATAATGACAATAATAACAATTAGCATGTTCCAAGTAAGTTTATCAAATAGCAACCACACTCATCAACTAAGTCAGTATGCATGTTGCGTGATATGTATGCAGGTTAACCCAGTCAACCAATATGCAATCCGGAACGGAT